>NC_137892.1:11288015-11497337 GCF_963455335.1 Martes martes | reverse complement strand
GCCCAATATGGGGCTCGATCCCAGGATGCTGGGATCATGACCTGAGTCGAAGGCAGAGGCTTTAACCCACTGAGCCACCAAGGCGCCCCTCAAACTCATGTTTTGAGGCCAAATTTATACTGATACCAAATCCAGAAAAAAGACACTACAAGATATAAAAACTACAGGTCAATATACCTGATGAATACAGGTACCAAAACTGTCAGAAAAGTTCGATCAAACTAAATTCTACACCAATTAAAAATATCGTACATCAAGATCATGTGGGATTTATTATTGGGATGCAATACTGTTCAACATATTGAAATCAGTAAATGTAGTATGCCACAGTAAGAGAAAAAATAATAACAATATATATTCATTTCAATAGATGAAAGAAAGCATTTGGCAAAATCAAAATCTTCTAATTACAGCATTTCTTCATAATTAGGCTAGAAGAAATGTACTTCAAAGCAATAAATGTCATATATAACATGTCCACAAATAAGATCACACTCAGTGTTGAAAAACCAGAAGATATTATTCTAGTTTCAGGATGAAAAAGAAGGTGTACAATCTTGCCACTTCTTTTTTTAAAATTATTTTTTTTAATTTTTATTAACATATAATGTATTATTAGCCCCAGGAGTACAGACAGTGAATTGCCAGGTTTGCACACTTCACAACACTCACCATAGCACATACATTCCCCAATATCCATAATACAACCACCCTCTCCCTCCCCTCCACCACCAGCAACCCTTAGCTTGTTATGTGAGATTAAGTGTCTCTTATGGTTTGTATCCACCGATCCCATCTTGTTTCATTTTTTCCTTCTCTACCCCCCAAACCGCTACATTGCCTATCAACCTCTTCACTTCAGGGATATCATTAAATAATTATCTTTCCCTGATTGACTTATTTCACTCAGCATAACACCCTCTAGTTCCATCTACATTGTTGCAAATGGCAAGATTTCATTTTTTCATTTCTTTTGATGGCTGCATAGTATTCCAGTGTGTGTGTGTGTGTGTGTGTGTGTGTGTGTGTGTGTGTGTGTGTAAATCACAATATCACATCTTTATCCATTCATCTCTTGATGGACATCTAGGTTCTTTCCATAGTTTGGCTATTGTGGACATTGCTGTCACTACATTTGTATCTTTAGGGTAAATACCCAGTAGTGCGATTGCTGGGTCATAAGGTAGCTCTATTTTCAGTTTTTTGAGGAAACTCCACACTGTTTTCCAGAGTGGTTGCACCAGCTTGAATTCCCACCAGCAGTGTAGGAGGGTTCCCCTCTCTCCGCATCCTTGCCAGCATCTGTCATTTCTTGACCTGTTAATTTTAGCCATTCTGACTGGTGTAAGGTGGTATCTCATTGTGGTTTTGATTTGTATTTCCCTGATGCCGAATGATGTGGAGCACTTTTTCATGTGTCTGTTGGCCATCCGGATGTCTTCTTTGCAGAAATGTCTGTTCATGTCCTCTGCCCATTTCTTGACTGGCTTATTTGTTCTTTGGGTATTGAGTTTGATAAGCTCTTTATAGATTTTGGATACTAGCCCTTTATCTGATATGTCGTTTGCAAATATCTTCTCCCATTCTGTCAGTTGTCTTTTGGTTTTGTTAACTGTTTCCTTTGCTGTGCAAAAGCTTTTAATCTTGATGAAGTCCCAATAGTTCATTTTTGCCCTTGCTTCCCTCACCTTTGGCGATGTTTCTAGGAAGAAGTTGCTGTGGTTGAGGTCGAGGAGGTTGCTGCCTCTGTTCTCCTCAAGGATTTTGATGGATTCCTTTCTCACATTGAGGTCTTTCATCCATTTAGAATCTACTTGTGTGTGTGGTTTAAGAAAATAGTCCAGTGTCATTGGACACCATGTGGCTGTCCAATTTTCCCAACACTATTTATTGAAGAGACTGTCTTTTTTCCATTGGACATTCTTTCCTGCTTTGTGGAAGATTAGTTGACCATAGAGTAGAGGGTCTATTTCTGGGCTCTCTATTCTGTTCCATTGATCTATGTGTCTGTTTTTGTGCCAGAACTATACTGTCTTGATGATGACAGCTTTTTCAAAAAATATTTTATTTATTTATTTGAAAGAGACAGAGAGAGATCACAAGTAGGCAGAGAGGCAGCCAGAGAGAGAGGGGGAAACAGGTTCCCTGCTGAGCAGAGAGTCCATTGTGGGGCTCAATCCCAGGACCCTGAGATCACAACCTGAACCAAAGGCAGAGGCCTAACCCACTGAGCCACCCAAGCGCCCTGACGATGATAGCTTTTTAATAGAGCTTGAGGTCTGGAATTGTGATACCACAAATTTGGGCTTTCTTTTTCAACATTCCTCTGGCTATTTGATGTCTTTTCTGGTTTCATATAAATTTTAGGATTATTTGTTCCATTTCTTTGAAAAAACTGGATGGTATTTCAAAGGGACTGCATGAAACATGTAGATTGCTTTAGGTAGCATAGACATTTTCACAATATTTGTTCTTTCAATCCATGAGCATGGAACATTTTTCCATTTTGTTGTGTCTTCCTCAATTTCTTTCATGAGTACTTTATAGTTTTTGAGTAGAGATTCTTTGCCTCTTTGGTTAGGTTTATTCCTAGGTATCCTATAGTTTTGGGTGAAATTGTGCATGGGATTAACTCCTTAATTTCTCCATCTTCTCTCTTGTTGGTATATGGGAATGCAACTGATTTCTATGCATAGATTTTATATCCTGACACTTGACTGAATTCCTTCATGAGTTCTAGCAGATTTGGAGTGGAGTCCTTTTGGTTTTCCACATAAAGTATCATATCATCTGCAAAGAGTGATAGTTTGAATTTTGCTGTGGATTTGCATGCCTTTAATTTCTTTTTGTTGTCTGATTGCTTAGGCTAGGACTTCTAGTACTATGTTGAATAGCAGTGGTGATGATGGACATTCCTGCTGTGTTCCTGACCTTAGCAGAAAAGCTCTCAGTTTTTCTCCATTGAGAATGATATTCATGGTGTGTTTTTCAAAATGGGTTTGATGATATTGAGGTATGTACCATATATCCCTACACTTTGAAGAGTTTTGATCAAGAAAGAATGCTGTACTTTGTCAAATGCCTTTTCAGCATCTATTGAGAGCAGCATGTGGTTCTTGTTCTTTCTTTTATTAATGTATTGTATCACATTGATTTGTGGATGTTGAAACAAACTTGCAACCCTGGAATATATCCCACTTGGTTGTAGTGAATAATCCTTTTAATGTACTGTAGGATTCTATTGGCTAGTATTTTGGTGAGAATTTTCCCATCTGTGTTCATCAAAGATATTTGTCTGTAATTCTCTTTTTTTGATGGGGTCTTTGTCTAGTTTGGGGATTCATGCAATTCTGGCCTCATAAAATGAGTTTGGAAGTTTTCTTTCTATTTCTATTTTTTTGGAACAGTTTTAGGAGAATAGGAATTATTTCTTCTTTAAATGTTTGGTAAAATTCCCCTGGGAAGCCGTCTGGCCCTGAGCACTTGTTTTTGATGACTGTTTCAATATCCTTACTGGTTATCGGTCTGTTCAGATTTTCTATTTTATCCTGGCTCAGTTTTGGTAGTTTAAACGTCTAGGGATACATCAACTTCTTCCAGATTGTCAAATTTGCTGGCATATAGTTGCTCATAACATGTTCTTATAATTGTTTGTATTTCCTTGGTGTTGGTTGTGATCTCTCCTCTTTCATTCATGATTTTATTTATTTGGGTCATTTCTCTTTTCTTTTTGATACGTCTGGCCAGGGTTTTATTAATCTTATTAATTCTTTCAAAGAATTGGCACCTTGTTTCATTGATTTGTTCAATTTTTGTTGTTGTTGTTGTTTCTATTTCATTGATTTCTGCTCTGATCTTTATGATTTTTCTTCTCCTGCTGGGTTTAGGCTTTCTTTGTTGTTCTTTCTCCAGCTCCTTTAGGTGTAGGGTTAGGTTGTGTATTTGAGACCTTACTTGTTTCTTGAGAAAGGCTTGTGTCACTATATATTTTCCTCTCAGTTCTGCCTCTGCTTTGTCCCACAGACTTTGAACAGTTGTGTTTTCATTATCATTTGTTTCCATGAATTTTTTCAATTCTTTTTTTTAATATCCTGGTTGACCCATTCATTCTTTAGTAGGGTTCTCTTTAGCCTCCATGTATGTGGGTTCTTTCCAAATTTCCTCTTGTGATTGAGTTCTAGCTTCAAAGCATTGTGGTCTGAAAATATACAGAGAGTGATCCCAATCTTTTGGTACCAGTTGAAATCTGTTTTGTGACCCAGAATGTAATCTATTCTGAAGAAAGTTCCATGTACACTAGAGAAGAATATGTATTCTTTTGCTTTGGGATGGAATGTTCTGAATATATCTGTGATGTCCATTTGGTCCAATGTGTCATTTAAGGCCTTTATTTTTTGTTGATATTTTTGCTTGGATGATCTGTCCATTTCAGTGAGGTGGGTGTTAAATTCCCCTATTTTTATTGTACTATTGTTGATGGGTGTCTTTGATTTTGTTATTAATTGATTTATATAGTTGGCTGCTCCCATGTTAGAGGAATACATATTTAAAATGTTTAGATCTTCTTATTGGAGAGACACTTTGAGTATGATATAGTGTCCTTCCTCATCTCTTATTATGGTCTTTGGCTTAAAATCTAATTTGTCTGATAGACAGATTGCCACCCCAGCTTTCTTTTGATCTCTGTTAATGAGGTAAATTGTTTTCCACCCCCTCACTTTAAATCTGGAGGTGTCTTTGGGTCTAAAATGAGGTTCTTGTAGACAGCATATATATATATATATTTAATCCATTCTGATACCCTGTATCTTTTGATTGGGGCATTTAGCCCATTTTCATTCAGAGTAACTATTGAAAGATATGAATTTATTGCCATTGTATTGCCTGTAAGGTGACTGTTACTGTATATTGTCTCTGTTCCTTTCTGGCCTACTACTTTTAGGCTCTCTCTTTGCTTAGAGGACCCCTTTGAATATTTCCTGTAGAGCTGCTTTGGTGTTTACAAACTCTTTTAGTTTTTGTTTGTCCTGGAAGCTTTTTATCTCTCCTTCTATTTTCAATGATAGCCTAGCTGGATATAGTATTCTTGGCTGCATGTTTTTCTCATTTAGTGCTCTGAATATATCATGCCAGTTCTTTCTGGCCTGCCAGGTCTCTGTGGATAAATCTGCTGTCAACCTAACATTTTTACCATTGTATGTTACAGACTTCTTGTCCTGGGCTGCTTTCAGGATTTTCTCTTTGTCACTAAGACTTGCAAGTTTTACTATTAGATGATGGGGTGTGGACCTATTCTTATTGATTTTGAGGGAGGTTCTCTGCACTTCCTGGATTTTGATGCTTGTTCCCTTTGCCATATTAGGGAAATTCTCTACAATAATTTACTCCGATATTCCTTCTGCCCCCCTCTCTCTTTCTTTTTCTTCTGGAATCCCAATTATTCTAATGTTTTTTCATCTTATGGTATCACTTATTTCTCGAATTCTTCCCTCATGGTCCAGTAGTCGTTTACCTCTCTTTTGCCCAGCTTCTTTGTTCTCTGTCATTTGGTCTTCTATATCACTAATTATCTCTTCTGTCTCATTTATCCTAGCAGTAAGAGCCTCCATTTTTTATTGTACCTCATTAATAGCTTTTTTTATTTTAGCTTGGTTAGATTTTAGTTCTTTTATTTCTCCCAAAAGGGCTTTTATTTCTCCAGACAGGGTTTCTCTAATATCTTCCATGCATTGTTGAAGTCCAGCTAGCAGCTTGAGAATTGTCATTCTGAATTCTAGGTCTGACATATTACCAATGTCCATATTGATTAGGTCCCTAGAACTTCTTGTTCTTTTGTGTGTGTGTGTGAGTTTTTCCATCTTGTCTTTTTATCCAGATAAGAATATATGAATGACAGAATAAAATACCAAAGGGGTGGCAAAGACCCCAGAAAAATTTGTGTTAACCAAATCAGAAGAGACCCCAAATAGTGGGTAGAAGACAGTGGTTAAGAAAAAGTTACCAAAAAAAAAATTATAAAAAAAAAAAAAAGAAAAAGGAAAAAGGACTGGTGAATAGAACAGAGACACTCACTTGATTTTGGGAGAATTTTGGTTTCTTAGAAGAAACTACCTTCGAAAATTTTAAAGAAAGGAAAGAAATATATATATATATATGTGTGTGTGTGTGTGTGTGTGTGTGTGTGTGTGTGTGAAAATGATAAAGGGATGGAATATGACTGTAAAGATGAAAATTTTTAAAATATTCTAAAAAAAGAGTTGATAAGATAAGATGGTTGGGAAAAGAAAGAAAAAGAAAGTGGAGAGAATTTGCTGAGCCTGGAGACTAGAACTGTGCTAAATGTAGGGTATATTTTGATCTATTAGAAGAAGTTTTATCCCAGAATTTTTTAGAAGAAAAAGCCCTATGTGTATACAAAATAAACAGTTAGACACAATGAAAGATAAAATATAACTATAATAATAAAGGTTCAAAAAGATTTTTTTAAGAAAGATATTAAGATAAACTAGTTAAAAAACATTAAAAGAGGAAAGAGTAAAAGTTAAAAAAATTAGAATAAAAAATAAAATTAAAAAATTTAATTGCATGACTAAAGAATCATGTGGAGAATGCCTTGAATTCCATACTTTGCTTTCTCCTCTTCTGAAATTTGGCTGTTCTCCTTGATCTGTGAGCTTGGTCATGCTGGATTTCTTACTGATCTTCTAGGGAAGGGGCCTGTTGTAGTGATTCTCAAGAGTCTTTGCTGGAAGCAGAATTGCACCACCCTTGCCAGGGGAAAGGCTAAGTAATCTGCTCCTGTTCACTCTTGGGAGCTTTTGTTCCCTGATTGCTTTCCATAGAGTTCTGGAGGACAGCAATGAAAATGGGAGCCTCCCAATCTCTGGCCTGGAGGAGCCAAGAGCTTGGGTCCCCACTTCTCAGTGTGCCCTTGGAGAAAAGCGCTCAATCACTTTCATCTCCCTGGTTTCAGGTTGCGCTCCGACCTCACCTGGCCTGTGACCGAGTGTTTCTGTCTCTGGCACACAGCCCTGTTTGGAGTCTCCAAACCCAGCAGATCCCTGCCACTCTTCCATGGATGTCTCCCTGGATCTGCCACTTGTGGGGTCCCTCTTCAAAGAGCAGTGGCCTTACTGTGCTACAGATCTCAGTTGAAGGTAACCCTGAGCTGAGAGTTCACTCCTCTGCTCTGTCTCTATAGCCAGCTTTCCCACTCTAATACCTACAAGTTATGTTACACTCAGACACCCCTGATCCTTCTGTGATCCCACGGGACCCGAGGCCATGCTGTCCCTGTGAGGGCTCCACCCCTGCTTAGCCTCTGGAGCAATGTCCTTCAGCGGCATGGACTTATAAATTTCTGATTTTGTGCTCCATTGCTCCACTGCTTTCAGGGAGCTGGCCCCTCCCACCATGGTCTATCTTACTGTCGCTTCAGATTCACTTCTTTGCAGATTTTACCTTTCAGAAAGTGGTTGATTTTCTGTTTCCAGAATTGCTGCTCTTCTCTTCAATCTTGACAGTGGTGGCAAGGGAGGCAATGGTGGCCCTAGTGTGGGCCCCAGGAGATGCAGCTGGACTGCAGTGGCACCCAGGCTGCAGCGGGCAGGACTGCAGTGGGCACCATCTTGGAGCACTCCCCAACCTTGCCACTTCTATTCAACATAGTAGTAGAAATCCAATTAGTCCAATCAGAGCAACTAGAAAAGAGAAAGGGACATAAGATATTCAACTTAAAATGTAGTAAAACTTTCTGTTTTCAGATGGTAGAAACCATATTTATGTATACCTATACATATATATGTTTTTTTCAGATAGCAGAAACCATATGTGTGTGTGAGTGTACACACACACACACACATATATATATATATGGCTTTTGTGCTTTTATATTATTTATTCCTTGTGAGAAAACTGTTAGAAGTAATAAATCATAACTAGAATACAAAATCACACAACTACTATCCAAAATTAATTTAAGAACATTTATTTACAATAACATAAAAATAAAAAATATTTAGGAATAAAATTAAATAGATAAAATCTCTGCTTACTGAACATGAAAGCATATTGATGAATGAATGAAAGAATGTCTATACAGTCCAAAACAGTCTAAAGAGTCAATGCAATTCCTATCAAAGTTCAATTTTTCACAGAAATAGAAACAGTATAATCCTAAACGTCTTACAGTACCAGGAAAAAACTGAATAATCAAATTGATTTAAAGAAAGAGGAGCAAAGTGATAGACATCATATTACTTGTTTTCAATTTTTATTATAAAGTTATAATAAGAAAATAGTATGATACATAAAAATAAACATATAGATAAATGGAACAGAATAGATTCTAGAAATTAAGTCATGCATGTGTGCTCAACTAATTTTAAGGAAAGTCACAATACACAATGGAGAAATGATAATCCCTTCAATAGATGTTGGGAAAACTGGACATTCATATACAAAATAATGAAATAAGTTCCATATATAGTACATAAAAATCAACTCACATGCAAATCATATATCTGATCAAGGGTAAAAATACAAAATATACAAGCAACTTTTACAACTCAGGAGTTGCGAATAACCATTTTTTTTTAAATGGGCAAAAGTTCGACATAGGTAATTTTGCAAAAAACACGAGATGTATGGAAAGCTTCTCAACATCATTAATTATCAGCCAAATGCAAATGGAAGAAAATGTGAGATATCACCTCACACTTGTTAGTTGCTATTATCAAATAACAACAGATATGAATAGACACTTCTCCAAAGAAGACATAACAATGTCCAATAGACACATGAAAAGATATTCAACATCACTCATCGGTGAAATGCGAATCAAAGCCACAATGAGGGACGCCTGGGTGGCTCAGTTGGTTAAGCAGCTGCCTTCGGCTCAGGTCATGATCCCAGCGTCCTGGGATCGAGTCCCACATCAGGCTTCTTGCTCCGCAGGGAGCCTGCTTCTCCCTCTGCCACTCTGTCTGCCTGTGCTCTCGCTCTCTCTCTCTCTGACAATAAATAAAATCTTCAAAGCCACAATGAGATATTATCTCACCTGTCAGAATGATTAAAATTAATGACACAAGAAATAACAAGTGTTGACAAAGATGTAGAGAAAAAGAATCCCATGTGCACTGTTGAGAATCCAAACTGGTGCAGCCATCATGGCAAAAAAAAAGTGTGGTGGTTCGTCAAAATGATAAAAATAGAACTACCTTATGAATCAGTCATTGTAATTCATGTTATTCACCAAAAAAATACAAAATCATTAAGCTAAAGGGAAACATGCACCCTATGTTTATTGCACAATTAATTACAATATCATGAATGTAGCCTGTGTCCACTGATAGAGGAACAGATAAAGAAGTGATTTATATCCTTCAATATATATGTATATACTTAGTTTTTTTTTATGATTTTATTTGTTATTTATTTGATAGACAGAGATCACAAGTAGGCAGAGAGGCAAGCAGAGACAGAGGGGGAAGCAAGCTCCCCACTGAGCAGAAGCCCAATGCGAGGCTTGATCCCAGGACCCTGGGATCATGACCCAAGCCAAAGGCAGAGGCTTTAACTCACTGAGCCACCCAGGCACCCCAATATATATGTATATATAATGCCATATATATATAATGCCATATATATATACACACACACACACACACACATATATATAATTTAGTGATATCATTACATTAATAAACAATATTATATAATTTAAGTATATAAATATTGCAATACACTTTATAATATCAATATAATGATATATCATGCAAATATTATATATATTGTATAATATAAATATTGTAATATACATTATAATATCAATATATCATGGGATATTATTCCATGATAAGAATGAAATCTTGCCATTTACAAGGATGTGGATGAGCTAAAGAATATAATGTTTAGTGAAATAATTTCATCAGAGAAAGACAAATGTCATATGATTTCACTCATGATAAATTTAAGAAATTTGTTTCCCAAAACAAACAAACAAAAAAAAACAAAAAAGGGGGAAAAAATGATGGGGGGAGACAAACCAAGACACAGACTCTCAATTACAGAGAACTGATGGTTCCCAGAAGGAAGGTGAGGGGAGGATGAGTGAAGCAGGTGATGAGATTTAAGGAGTACTCTTGTCATTTTGAATACTGAGTAATGTATAGTACTTTTGATTCACTATATTATACAACTAAAACTAGTGTAACAGTCTATACTAACTCTACTGGCATTAAAATTAAAAAAAAACTTAATAAAAAAGATAACATATGTTGATGGGAATGTGGAGAAAAGGGAAATTTTGTGTCCTGTTTTGGGAATGAAAATTTACATAATCATTATGAAAAACATTATTGAGCTTCTTCAGAAATATAAAAAAAAAAAAACAAAACTGCTATATAATCCAAAATTCCACTTATGAGTATGTATCTAGGTGAAATAAAATCACTACTTTCAGGAGATATTTTCATTCCATTTAATTGTAAAATTATCCCCAATAGCAAAATTTTGGAAACAATTTAAATGTCCAAGGACAGAGAATGAATAAAGAAAAGTGTGTGTGTGTGTGCGTGTGTGTATGTGAATGAAATCATTTGAATTTAGAGAAGAAAATTGTTCCGTATATAACATAATAGATGAATCTGTCACCGTCATGCAAAGCGAAATAATCTAGATACAGAAGACAAATACTGCATAATTTCATCTACATCTGAAAATTTTATAGAAAAATGTTGAATTCATAATAACAGATATTAGAATGGTGGTTATTAGGAACTGGGGGTGGGGATCCAACCAGGGACACAGGTCAGAGGACAAAGTTTCAATTTTAAAGTGAAGTTCTGGAAACCTAATGCATAGCATAGTGAGTATAGTTAATGGTTATATATTGTCTACTCGAAAGGTTCTAGGAGTATATCTCAAATGTTCTCAACACACACAAAGGACAGTAATTAGATAAGATGATATATATGTTGATTTCCTTGACTGAGGTATTTATTTCACAATGTGTATTCATATCAAAACATCATGTTGTACACTTAAGTATTAACAATTTTTATTTATTAATCCCATATTATATAGCTAAGAGAGGGGAGCCACAACATAGGTTAAACACTTCCAGTGTTTTCATAGCACTCATGCAATAAAATTCAGTTGGCTTTATCTACCCAGGGTATCTGATAGAACATTTTTACCATTTTAATAATTATAGAGCTATTCAGATCGTATAATGTTTTTTTTTTAAGGAGTTCAGATAACTTGGACCATTCAATAATTTTATTTTGTACACTATCCAAGATATTGCATTTATTGGCATTATTCCCATATTATTCTTTTAATATTAATAAATGCTACCGTGATGTTATTTCTGTCATTTTTGATACTGGTAAGTTATATGTTCTCTCTTCAATCCCTCTCAGTATTGTAATGGATATATCATTTATACCTCAACAAACCAAATTTTTGTATTAGTCTGTTATTTAATTGTTCCCAATTTCAATTATTTCTTTAGGTATCTATATTATTTTGTTCTATTCTTTCCCTTACCTCTAGCTTATTTCTCTCTGTCAATACTTAGAGTTGAAGTTGATATGTCTGATTTATGACCTTGTTTCTGTTATAATACAAGGTATTAGTGCTAATACCATTCTCTTTGAGTGCTGCTATAGCCAAAACAAATACTAATAAATTTGCTTTAACTTTAATTGAGTTCAGGATGCAAAATATTGTTTCTACTTATTTTTTAGTTGATGCTTATCAGCAGATTCCCCTAATTTCCTTGGCAGACATCTTCTAATACAGTATTTGGGCAGACAAATGTTTGGGGAAAATAAGCAAAGAAAGTTTCTAATCTTGAAAGAAAAATATATTTAATTTAGTGAAGATCTACCTTGTGAACAACTTCACAAATTCTAAGTGAAATCCATTAATTAGTTCATGTTCATCTCGGGTAAGCAAAGCCTCATTAAGACAGAACACTCCACATAAAAGATATCTGATTAGTTGATCAAACAATCAGGGTATTACTGTTATTGTTGAATTCTTAGGGTGTTGATTTTTTGAGAATTATCCATTAATATGTGAGGATATAACAAAATTTTATACCATGTTTCTATTTGGAATAGATTTATAAAGGAGAAAACATCCAAAGAATAAACAACAACAACAACAAAAAACTAGTGATTTTATTGACAACAAAATGGATAAAAGATCTATAAATGTGCAAAAATAGATATCTACTTTGCTGATGTTCTAGAATAGGATGACTCTTGCTTTGATCCTTTTTTGTCTTTTATTACCTTTATATGTGAGCTTATTTTTCCATGTTTGTTTTTAATTTTATTATATTAACATTTGACCCTCTTTTTTCAATGTTACATTTGATATCTTTAATTTAATCAAAAATTATTTATCTTGGTGTTTTCCCAACAATTCTTATTTTAATTTCTTCATTTAAAAAATGGTTACACATGATATTACAAGATTTTTTACGGCTCTTTTTCATTATTTCCATACAATAATTGTACATATTTATAAAGTTTCATATATATATGTTAAATTATCTGTAGCAAACTTTCAAAATATATCACGTATGTTTAAACAGTTTTGTTAACTGTCCTAAAGGACAGAAAGGACATGTATATGCAAATCTGTCTATTTCTACTACCTAAAAGTGATGCCAGCATGATGGTTAACCCTTGGTTACATTGGTGGTTAACTCTTGGTTACATTTATAACTAAATATTTTACTCTTTTAAATGTTATCTTTAGTTTTTTTTAAAATAATTTCCATTTAGATTGGTTATTGGTATTTGGTAGTTCTAAATATTTAATTAATTAAATTTTAGTCTTGTGTTTGTATCTTTTATCTTTGTTGAGTTAATAGTCTTCAACGTTTGGAAGGAGAATAATTTCTGTTTACCAACACAAAATGATTTTACTTCTTCATGTTCAAACTTGATGCTCTCTGTAACTTTTACTGACCTAATTTCTCTGCCTAGGACTTCTAGTATCATATGGGGAAAAAATTGCAAAAATGGTCATACTTGTCTTGCTCTTAATCTTACAGGAAAATCTTCCAGACTTTCATCACTGAGTATGATGTAAACTGCTGTTTTTCATACATGGCTTTTATCATGTTGACATACTTTCTTTCATGCCAAGTTTGTTGAATGTTTTTATCATGAAAATTGTTGAATTTTGTCAGGTGCTTTCTACACATTGACTGATTTTTAAATATTAGATGATCTTTATAGCCAAGGCATAAATAATCTTATTAAAATGTTTGAAAATTCAATTTTTCTCTATTTTGTTGACAAGTTTGAATCAACATGCATAAGGGGTATTGATATGTAGCCATTCCTTCTTGTAGTGCCACAGTCTGTATTTGTTATCACCATTGTCTTGGCCTTATGCAATGAGCATTGTGTTCTAATTAATTTTTTGGATGAGTTTTAAAATATTGCTGATTTTTTAAGTATTTGGAAGAATTTGTAAGTTAATTTGTCACATTGAAGAATTTTATTTTTAAACGATTCAATAACTTTCCTCTTTATGGATGTATACATATTTTCTATTTCTTTTTTTAAGGATTTTATTTATTTATTTGTCAGAGAGAGAGAGAGAGAACAAGCAGAGGGAGTGGCAGTAGAGGGAAAAACAGACTCCCTGCTAAGTAAAGAGCTCAATGCACAAATCCATCCCAGGACTGTGGGCCAAAGGCAGTTGCTTAACAGAATGAGCCCTAGGCATCTCTAATGTTTTCTTTTCTTTTTTTATTATGTTATGTTAGTTATCATAAAATACATTAGTTTTTGATGCAGTGTTCCAAGTTTCATTGTTTATGTACAACACCATGTGCTTTATGAAATAGGAGTCCTCCTTAATACCCACCACCAGGTTCACCAATCCCTCAAACCCTCCCCTCTAAAACCCTCAGTTTGTTTCTCAGAGTCCACACTCTCTCATGCTTCATCTCTCCCTCTGATTCCCCCACTTCATTTTTCCTTTCCTTCTCCTTATGTCCTCCGTTTATTCCTAATGTTCCACAGGTAAGTGAAACCATATGATAATTGACTTTTTCTGCTTGATTTTTTTCACTCAGTGTAATCTCCTACAGTCCCATCTGTTTGATGCAAAAGTTGGTTATTAATCCTTTCTCATGGCTGAATAATATTCCATTGTATATAAAAACTACATCTCCTTTACCCATTTGTCTGTTGAAGGGAATTTCAGCTCTTTCCACAGCCTGGCTATTGTGGGCATTGCTGCTATTTATTATTCTGTCAGATTTTTGTTTGTTTGTTTGTTTGTTTGTTTTTCTGAGTCATTGTTCATTTCTTCTAGGTTATCCAAGATGTTGGTGTATAATTGTTCACAGTGATTTCTTATAATCCTTCTTATTTTTGTAAAATCAATAGTTAGGTCCTAACTTTCATTTATGTTTGAAGTTACTGGTGTCTTCTCCTGTTTTCTTTGTCAATGTAGTTACCAGGTAGTCTACTTTGTTCATCTTTTTAAGAACTGTAAGAGAAAAAGGCAGTCTACCTCAAGATGGGCCATTTTGGCATAAACATCATTTTGAATTAAAAGCAATCAAATCTAGCAGATTCAAGAAAAGCTTTCCACCTCCCTCTCAACTGCCTACCTGTATGCAAAAGAGAACTATTTTTTTAATTTAAACTTTATTTTATTTTTTCAGTGTTCCAAGATTTATTGTTTATACATCACACCCAGTGTTCCATGCAATACATGCCCTCCTTAATACCCACCACCAGGCTTACCCAACCCCCACTTCCCTTCCATTCAAAACCCTCAGAGTGCTGTCTTTCATGGTTCATCTCCACTTCTGATTTCCCCCAACTCCCTTCTCCTCTTCTTCTCCCTATGTCCTCTGTGTTATTCCTTATACTCCACAAGTAAGTGAAACCATATGATAATTGATTCTCTCTGCTTGACTTGTTTCACTCAGCATAATCTCTTCCAGTCCCATCCATGTTGATACAAAAGTTGGGTATTCATCCTTTCTGATGGAGACATAATATTCCACTGTGTATATGGGCCATATCTTCCTTATCCATTCATCTGTTAAAGGTCAACTTGTTTCTTCCCACAGTTTGGCGACTGTGGCCATTGCTCCTATGAACATTGGGGTACAGAGGGCCCTTATTTTCACTACATCTTTATCTTTGGGGTAAATACCCATTAGTGCAATTGCAGGGTCATAGGGAAGCTCCATTTTTAATTTCCTAAGGAACCTCCAGAATGTTTTCAAAAGTGGCTGCTCCAACTTGGATTCCCAAAAACAGTGTAAGAGTAACCTCTCTTACACTTTCTCCACATCCTCCCCTCCACTTGTTGTTTCCTGTGTTGTTAATTTTGGCCATTCTAACTGGTGTAAGGTGGTATCTCAAGGTGGTTTTAATTTGAATCTCCCTGATGGCTAATGAGGATGAACATTTTTCATGTGTCTGTTAGCCATTTGAATTTTTTCCTTGGAGAAGTGGCTGTTCATGTCTTCTGCCCATTTTTTGATGTGAGTATCTGTTTTGTGTGTGTTGAGTTTAAGGAGTTCTTGATAGATCTTGGATATCAGCCCTTTGTCTGTAGTGTCATTTGTGAATATCTTCTCCCATTCCTTGGGTTGTCTCTTTGTTTTGTTGACTGTTTCCATTGCTGTGCAGAAGGTTTTGATCATGATGAAGTCGCAAAAGTTTATTTTCACTTTTGTTTCCTTTGCCTTTGGAGACATGTCTTGAAAGAAGTTGCTGTTGCTGATGTTGAAGAGATTACTGCCTATGTTCTCCTCTAAGATTTTCATAGATTCCTGCCTCACATTGAGGTCTTTTATGCATTTCGAGTTTATCTTTGAGTATTGTGTATTGTGTATGGTCAAGCTTCATTCTTCTATACATAGCTGTCCAATTTTCCCAGGACCATTTATTGCATATTTCTTCCTGCTTTGTCAAAGATTATTGACCATAGCTTTGAGTGTCCATACATGGGCTTTCTACTCTGTTCCATTGACCTGTTTTTGTTTTTGTGAAAGTACCATGCTTTCTTGTTGATGACAGCAATGTGATGCCCCCAGTTTTGTTTTTCTTTTTCAACATTTCCTCAGCAATGAGGGATCTCTTCTGGTGCCATACATATTTAGGATTATTTGTTCCAGCACTTTGAAAAAATTCTGGTGGAATTTTGATCAGGATGGCATTGAACATATAGATGACTCTAGGCAATATAGACATTTTAAAGCTTTTTTTTTTTAAGATTTTATTTATTTGACAGAGAGAGATCACAAGTAAGCAGAGAGAGAGAGAGAGAGAGAGAGAAGCAGGCTCCCTGCTGAGCAGAGAGCCAGATGCGGGACTTGATCCCAGGACCCTGAGATCATGACCTGAGCTGAAGGCAGCGGCTTAACCCACTGAACCACCCAGGTGCCCCGAATATAGACATTTTAACAATGTTTATTATTCTGATCCATGAACATGGAATGCTTTTCCATCTTTCTGCACCTTCTTTAATTTCTTTCATGAGTGTTCTCTAGTTCCTCGAATACAGATCCTTTACCTCTTTGGTTATATTTATCCCCAGCTATCTTTTGGTTCTTGGTGCTATAGTAAATGGAATTGATTCTCTAATTTCCCATTGTATATTTTCACTGTTATTGTATAAGAAAGCAACTGACAGAATTCCCTTTGAGATCAGGAACATGACAAGGATCACCACTCTCACCAGTCTTGTTCAACATAGTACTAGAAGTCCTAGCAACAGCAATCAGTCAACAAAAATTAATAAAAGGTATTCAAATTGGCAAAGAAAAGTCAAACTCTCTTCACAGATGACATGATACTTTATATGGAAAGCCCAAAAGACTCCACCCCCAACCTACTGGAACTCTTAACAGCAATTCAGTAATGTGGCAGGTTTCAAAATCAAAGGGGTTCTATTAAAGGATTCCTCTTTACCTAAAATAAATAAATAAATAAATAAACAAATAAATAAATAAACAACACTGCATTATAAGACATTTGTTTTCCAAATAGCTCCTCTCACCTTCCTGATAATAGTACTTCTTCCCTTTGTATTCTCAGACCCCTACTCATTTCTTAGCTTATACACTTGTCATGTTGTCTCACTGTCTTTGGAATTTCCATGTTTGTGTGGATTCCCTTTATTTTCATTATTAAATTTGATTTTACCCTGTTAATATCTCTCATGTCAATTTGCTCTAGTCCAGGTGATACAGAGGGTAGAGGAAATCCTTCTTTATGAATAGAACAAATTATTAGTAGTCACATTTTTGCCTATTTTTTCCTATTTTCTCTAATTTATTGTAGCAAGAATCTGTCTTATGTACTTCATACTTATCTTTGAGTTTAGCTTTTTTTTGTTTCTTAAAACTTTAATTTAGTTTGTTTATTTGAAATCTTTGTTTTTTAATATAAATTATAGTTATAATTTCTGTCTTACAACAGTTATTGCATCATCCCATAAGTTTTGGAATGTTGAGTTTTCATTTACTTTTGAATTAATATATATTCTAATTTCCTTGGTGGTTTCACCTTTAGCCCATTAGTTGTTAAATGTTTGTTCTATGTCCATACACGTTTTCAATTTTCAGTTTTATTTCTAATCTTGACTATTTATTCCATTGTGATTGCCATTCCACTTTGTATGACTTCAAACTGTTAAAATTAAGACTCGTTTTTTTTTTTTTTTTCCTGCAACATGGTCTATCTTAGAAAATGTAGAAAATATGAACTTGAGAAACATAAGTATTTAACTGTTATTTGCTGGACTGTTTGCTGCATGTTTACTAGGTAAAATCAGTCTATATAGTTATTTAAGTCCTCTATCTTCATATTACCCTTTTCTTTGAGTAATCCAATAATTACCATTATAAATGAGTCTATTTAATGACACAGTATGTAACAAAGTTATTTTGTAAAATTCAGTCTGTCAATTTATGCCCCTGTTTGAGGAGCTTAGTCTGTTTACATCTAAAGTAGTTACTGATACAGGAAGACTTACTTCTGTCATTTTGATATCCATTTTCTGTATGTCTTATAAATTTTTTAATCTTTTTCTTCATTACTGCTTTACTATGTATTTATTTGATTTTTTCATAGATACGTATTTTTATTCTTTCGTGATTTTTTGATGTCTTACATAGATATTTTATTTGTGATTTTACTTATTGAGAGAGAGAAAGAGACTGGGGTAGGGGCTGAGGAAGAGAGAGGAATTCAAGCAATCTCCTGCCAAGTGCAGAGGCTGATTCTGATACTGTACTTATTCTCATGACCCCAGGATCATGACCTGAGCCAAAATAAAGTCTGATGCTTAATCTATTGAGCCTACTGCACCATTAGAAGCCCTAGAACAACGTATTTTGAAGATTTTATTTATTTATTTATTATTTTTAAAAAGATTTTATTTATTTATTTGAGACAGAGACAGTGAGAGGTGAGGTCAGAGGGAGAAGCAGACTCCCTGTGGAACTGGCAGCCCGATGCAGGACTTGATCCTGGGACTCCGGGATCATGACCCAAGCTGAAGGCAGTTGCTCAAACAACTGATTTATTTATTTGACAGAGAGAGATCACAAGCAGGCAGAGAGGCAGGCAGAGAGAGAGGGGGAAGCAGACTCCCTGCTGAGCAGAGAGTCCAATATGGGGCTTGATCCCAGGACCCTGAGATTACGAACTGACCTGAAGGCAGAGGCTCAACCCAGGCAGCCCAGAAAAAGGTATTTTAAAATAATCATAAAGGGGTAGGGTATTGGGCTAAATGTATGTTGGATGTCAATGAGGGCTCTTGTTGGGATAACATTGGGTGTTATATGTAAGTGATGAATCACTAAATTCTACTTCTGAAACCAACATCACACTATATGTTAGTTAACTAGAATTTAAATATAAAATTTAAAAAAAAAAGGATACCTTCAATGTTTTTTTTTTTCTTCCTAATAACCACGACATAATATTGGACTCCTATAAACATGGGATTCATCTGAAAATATATCCAACCCTGAATGCTCCTGAGACAGTGGTAGACATTCCCCTGGAAGAAAGACTTACTGCTCACTTGAGATTAAAATACAGGCTCAGGCGGACAGCATCTTTAGGGCCTCCTTAGTAACAAACTGATTCCCTAAGAAGTTAATGTCCTTCCATGACAGTCCACTGGTGACTGATCAAAGTAGGTACTAAAAGGATAATTCAGTGTGCAATGCTGGCTCCCAATTCTTGACAAGGCAAGGAAATGTTTTGCTGACCCTTACCTTGTGTCCAACCCTTCTTCTCATGTTCTTCCACACGTATTGATCTGAAAAGTACATCCAACTCAAATTCAATGTCGCTGTGCCAAGAAACCCATCTGTGACATGGGTGGAAGCATCCTTCTCTTTTAATCCCCTATATTACTAAGTTTGCTGAAGGGCCAGTGTCTGCTTTGTGGTCCATCACCATTCCAAGTCATTCTCCATTCATCCTCCAATTATAATCAGTTCCTCCAATTTCACTTCATGAGGCTTTACTGCCCTCCATCTGTCCTCTTCTTTCTTTCTTTGAGTTATCCATCCACCAAAGTTCACCACATCAGATGATTGTCTCAATTTCAATGTTCTTATTGCAGGCAAAAAGAAAAACAAGAAGTGACCTGTGATGAATCTGTGCCGTAATGACATAAGTTCTAATGTAAGTTTTAACCTGTAATAAATTTTTAAATTTATGTTATAGCATGTAACTATAAATTGTATCACAGTAACATCATCTTATAGTCTTATTTTGTACAATGCCAAAGATATTTTTTGACATGAGCTGTAACAATCAGCAATTTAAATATGAAAACAGAGGAAATTCCATTACACAGTGATGAACTTTTAAGGATTTTATTTACTTATTTGACAGAGAGAGAGAGACAGAGAGAGAGAAGGAACACAAGCAGGGGGAGTTGGAGAGGGAGAAGGAGGCTTCCTATTGAGCAAGGAGCCCATGTGGGGCTTGACCCTGCAACCCTGGGATCATGACCTGAGGTGAAGCCGGACATTAATGACAGACACCCAGGTGCTCCTGAACATTTTTTTTTTTTAATCCAGGTGCTATAAGTACCTTTTATTCTACATAAAAACATAATTTCTTTTATTTTCCTCCTTCTCTTTCTCCTTTCTTTCTCTTCCTCTTCCTCTCCCCATTCTTCTACTCCTCCACCTCCTTCTTCTCCCCTCCTCCTCCTTCTTCTCCCTTTTCTCCTTCTACCTCTTCTTCTTCTTTTTCTCCTCCTCCTCCTCCTCCTCATTCTCATTCTTCTTCTTCTTTCTTCTTCTTTCAAGATAATTTAATGGAAATGTATCCAGGGCTTATAAGCAGAATGTTTGTGTGTCCAAATATATATATATACACAAATATATATACACATATATATACACACATATATACAATAATACAAATAAATATATATATTTATATATATATTTATATATATTTATATATATAATATACAAATAAATATACACACACGTATACATATGTATGTATATATTATTATATATATTTTCAATTTTTAATATATATTTATATATTAAAATATATAATAAATTATATATATATTATATATTATAATATATAATATATATTTAAATTTTTATTATATATATATGTGTGTGTGTGTGTGTGTGTGTGTATATACATATGGCTTTACTGCCCTCCATCTGTCCTTTCTTTCTTTGAGTTATCAATTCTCCAAAGTTCACCACTTCAGATGATTATTTAATTTCAATTTCAATGAATTTCAATGTCCTTATTGCAGGCAAAAAGAAAAACAAGAAATGACCTGTGATGAATCTGTGCCATAATGACATACGTTCTAATGTAAGTTTTAAATTATTATATATATATGTATATGTATATGTAATATATATAATATATGTATATATATTATACATATATAATATAAATGCATATATATATAACCTTTAAAGGTTATATATAACCTTTTTTGCATACATTTTTATACATTTGTATACATATATTTTTTGTATGTATATACATATATATATACACGTGTGTGTGTGTGTATAACTTTTTTAAAAAATAACTAAACTAGAGGCACCTCGGTGGCTCAGTGGGTTAAAGCCTCTGCCTTTGGCTGAGGTCATGATCCCAGGGTCCTGGGATTGAGCCCCCCATTCGGCTCTCTGCTGAGCCAGGAGCCTGCTTCCCTCTCTCTCTCTGCCTGCCTCTCTGCCTACTTATGATTTCTGTCTCTCAAATAAATAAAATCTTAAAAAAAAAAAACTAAAATGGAGGAAATGACTAAAATTGGGATCATCTGTATTTTGTAAACTGATCATTTGTTTATTATCAAATTTCTATCCTAGATTGAGAGCACATATGTGTGAAAAGATAGAAAGTTATATGATAAATTGATTTTTCTTCAAATGATAATTCTTCCATTTGTTGTTTGATTTTATAAATCATATGTTCTTACTGAAATCAAGCCAACAAAGCAGATCTATTTTTTTAGGTTTTTATTTAAATTCTAGAGAGTAAACAAAGAGTGATATATTGGATTTAGGAGTAGAATTTAGTGATTCATCACTTACGTATAACACTCTGTGCTCATCTCAACCAATGCCCACTTTAAGATCAATAACCCATTCAGCTGGCCCCTCTTCTCTTCCCTTCCAACAACCTTCACTTGGTTCTCTATAGTTAAAAGTCTCTTGGGGCGCCTGGGTGGCTCAGTGGGTTAAAGCCTCTGCCTTCGGCTCAGGTCATGGTCCCAGGGTCCTGGGATTGAGCCCCGCATCCGGCTCTCTGCTCAGCAGGGAACCTGCTTCCCCCTCTCTCTGCCTGCCTCTCTGCCTAATTGTGATATCTGTCAAATGAATAAATGGAATCTTTAAAAAAAATAAAAATAAAAAGTCTCTTATGTTTGCCACCATCTATTTTTTTCCCTCTTCCCTGTATTGATCTGTCCTGTTTGTTAAATTCTACATAAGAGTGAATTTATATGGTATTTGTCTTTCTCTAACTGACTTACTTCACTTAACATAATATATTCTACCTCCATCCCCATAATAACAGATGGAAAGATTTCATTATTTTTATTATTATTTTTTAAGATTTTATTTATTTATTTCAGAGAGAGAGAGAGAGACAGAGAGTGAGAGAAATAAAGAGCACAAGATGGAGGAGGGTCAGAGGGAGGAGCAGACTCCCTGCTGAGCAGAGAGCCCAATGTAGGACTTGATACCAGAACTCTGAGATCATGACCTGAGCCAAAGGCAAATGCTTAACTGATTGAGCCACCCAGGTACCCTAAAATTTAGTTTAATTGATAGTTACTTAACAATACTTAAACTAATTAATTGTCTTTTAAAATGTAAATTCAATTAGCCAACATACAGTGCATTCTTATTTTCAGATGTAGAGTTGAGTAATTCAACAGTAACACATAACATCCAGGGTTCATCACATCATGAGCCCTCCTTAATGTCGGTCACACAGTTAGCACATCTACACACCCATCTCCCCTCCAGCAACCTTCAGGTTGTTTCCTGTAGTTAAGAGTCTCTCATAGTTTGTCTCCCTCTCTGATTTCTTCCCATTAAGTTTTCCCTCTCTTGCCATATGATCCTCTGTGCTGGTTCTTATATTATATATTATATTCTTATATTTTTATATTCTTATATTATATTATATTCTTATATTCTACATAGGAGTGAAACCAATCTTTCTGTGATTTATTTCACTTAACATAATACCTTCTAGTTCCATCCTTGTCAATGAAAATGGTAAATTTTATTATTTTTGATGACTGAGTCATATTCCATTCCATATATCTATATCATATCATCTTTATCCATTCATCTGTCAGTGGATATCTCAGTTCTTTCTGAGTTATAGTGGATATTGCTGCTATAATACTGGGGTGCAAGTGCCCCTTTGGATCACTACATTTGCATCTTTGGGCTAAATATCTAGTAGTGCAATTCCTGTGTTTATAGGTTGGTTCTATTTTCAGCTTCTTGAGGAACTTTCAAAATCTCATCCAGAGTGGCTGCACCAGCTTGATTCCCACCAAATGTTTAAGAGGGTTCCCCTTTTTCAACATTCTGGCCAAGATTTGCTGTTTCCTGATTTATTTTAGCCATTCTGATGGCTGTGAGGTGTTATATTATTGTGATTCTGACTTGTGTTTCCCTGATGACAAGTGATGTGGAGCAGTTTTTCATGGGTCTGTTAGCCATTTGTATATCTTCTTTGGAGAAGTGTCTGTTTATGTCTTCTTCCCATTTCTTGACTGGATTATTGCTTGTGTATTTGAGATTTTTCTATTTCTTGAGAAAAGTGGTATTTCTATCATCTTCCTCTTAGGACCTACTTTGCCGCTTCTGAAAAGTTTTGAACAATTGTGTTTTCATTTGCATTTGTTTCTATGATTTTTAAAAATTGTTCCCCAATTTTCTGGTTAACCAATTCATTCTTCAGTATGATGATCTTTAACATCCAAGTGTTTGAGTTCCTTCCAAATTTCCTCTTGTGATTGAGTTCAAGTTTCAAAGCTTCGTGGTTTCAAAAAAGCAGGGAATAACCCCAATATTTAGGTATCTGTTGAGTCTTGATTTATGACTCTGTATGAGGTATATTCTGGAGAATGTTTAATGTGTACACGAGAAGAATGTGCATCCTATCACTTTAGGAAGGAATCCTCTCTCTGTCTCTCTCTCTCTCTCTCTCTATATATATATATATATACACACACACACATATATATATATGTGTGTGTGTGTATATTTATATGTATTTATTTATATGAACAAGGAAACAATATATGTATATTTATGCATATATATATCTATATATATATATATGAAGTCCATCTGGTCCAGTGTGTCATTCAAAGTCCTTGTTTCCTTGTTCATCTTCTGCTTAAATGATCTGACCATTGTTAAGAGTGGGGTATTGAATTCCTCAACAATTATTGTATTATTAACAATGTGTTTCTTATTTTTGTTGTTAATTGGTTTATATAATGGCCTGCTTCCAAGGTAGGAGCACAAATATCTCTAATGGTTAGATCTTTTTGTTGGATAAACACTTTAAGTATGATATAGTGTTCCTCTTCATCTCTTATTACAATTTTTGATTTAAAATCTAATTTGTTTGATATAAAGATTGCTACCCATACTTTCTTAAATGTCCATAAGCATGATAAATGGTTACCCCCTCACTTTCGTTCTGGAGGTGTGTGGTATATGGAAGGGGTCTAGTTTCATACTTTTGAATGTTGCTGCACAGTTTTCCCAAAACCATTTATTGAAAATTCTATTGCTCCCCAATGTACATTCAATAGTGTGATTACTGGTATGTAGATTATTTCTATTTTGAATATTTTGAGGAAACTCCATTATGTTTTTCACAGTGGCTACACCAGTTTTCATGCTCATGAACAGCACAAGACAGTTCCTTTTTCTCCACACTACTGCTAAAACTAGTTTTTGTTTGTTTGTTTATTTGTACTTTCTTACAAGTCTGAGGTGATTTCTTACTGGAGTTCTGATTTGTGTTTGCTTGATGATGAGTAATTTTGACCATTTTCTCATATGTCTGTTGACTATCTAGATTTTTTACTTGAAGAAATATATTTTCATGTCTTTTGACTATTTTTAAATTTGATTATTTATTCTTTCAAGTTAATTTTGATCAGTTCTGTATATACTTCGGATACTTAAACTTCATCAGATATTTCTTTTTTTAAAGTTTTATTTATTATTTTTTTTATTTTCAGCATAACAGTATTCATTGTCTTTGCACCACACCCAGTGAACCATGCAATACGTGCCATCCCTAATACCCACCACCTCGTTCCCCCAAACTCCCAACCCCCACTCCTTGAAAATACTCAGGTTGTTTTTCAGAGTCCATAGTCTCTCATGGTTCACCTCCCCTTCCAATTTCCCTCAACTCCCTTCTCCTCTCCATCTCCCCATGTCCTCCACGTTATTTGTTATGCTCCACAAATAAGTGAAACCATATGATAATTGACTCTATCTGCTTGACTTACTTCACTCAGCATCATCTCTTCCAGTCCCGTCCATGTTGTTACAAAAGTTGGGTATTCATCCTTTCTGATGGAGGCATAATACTCCATAGTGTTTATGGACCACATCTTCCTTATCCAACATCCATTGAAGGGCATCGTGGTTCTTTCCACGTTTGGCGACCGTAGCCATTGCTGCTATGAACATTGGGGTACAGATGGCCCTTCTTTTCACTCCATCTGTATCTTTGGGGTAAATACACAGTAGTGCCATTGCAGGGTCATAGGGAAGCTCTATTTTTAATTTCTTAAGGAATCTCCACACTGTTCTCCAAAGTGGCTGCACCAACTTGAATTCCCACTGAGAGTGTAAGAGGGTTCCACTTTCTCCACATCCTCTCCAACACATGTTGTTTCCTGTCTTGCTAATTTTGGCCATTCTAACTGGTGTAAGACGGTATCTTAATGTGGTTTTAATTTGAATCTCCCTGATGGCTAGTGATGATGAACATTTTTTCATGAGTCTGATAGCCACCTGTATGTCTGTTCATATCTTCTGTCCATTTTTTGATATGATTACCTGTTTTGTGTGTGTTGAGTTTGAGGAGTTCTTTATAGATCCTGGATATCCACCTTTTGTCTGTACTGTCATTGGCAAATATCTTCTCCCATTCCGTGGGTTGCCTCTTTGTTTTGTGGACTCTTTCCTTTGCTGTGCAGAAGCTTTTGATCTTGATGAAGTCCCAAAAGTTCATTTTCGCTTTTGTTTCCTTTGCCTTTGGAGACATATCTTGAAAGAAGTTGCTGTGGCTGATATCGAAGAGGTTACTGCCTATGTTCTCCTCTAGGATTCTGATGGATTCCTGTCTCACGTTGAGGACTTTTATCCATTTCAAGTTTATCTTTGTGTATGGGGTAAGAGAATGGTCAAGTTTAATTCTTCTACATATAGCTGTCCAATTTTCCAAGGACCATTTATTGGAGAGACTGTCTTTTTTCCACTGGATATTTTTTCCTGTTTTATCAAAGATTATGTGACCGTAGAGTTGAGGGTCCATATCTGGGCTCTCTACTCTGTTCCATTGGTCTATATGTCTGTTTTGATGCCAGTACCATGCTGTCTTGGTAATCACAGCTTTGTAGTAAAGCTTGAAATCAGGTAACGTGATGCTGCCAGTTTTATTTTTGTTTTTCAACATTTCCTTAGCAATTCGGGGTCTCTTCTGGTTCCATACAAGTTTTAGGAATATTTGCTCCAGCTCGTTGAAAAATACCGGTGGAATTTTGATCAAAATGGCATTAAAAGTGTAGATTGCTCTAGGCAGTATAGACATTTTGACAATGTTTGTTCTTCCTATCCAAGAACATGGAATGGTCTTCCATCTTTTTGTGTCTTCTTCAATTCTTTTCATGAGTGGTCTGTAGTTCCTCGAGTACAGATCCTTTACATCTCTGGTTAGGTTTATTCCGAGGTATCTTATGGTTCTTGGTGCTATAGTAAATGGAATCGATTCACTAATTTCCCTTTTTGTATTTTCATTGTTAGTGTATAAGAAAGCGACTGATTTCTGTACATTGACTTTATATCCTGCCACATTACTGAATTGCTGTATGAGTTCTAGTAGTTTGGGGGTGGAGTCTTTGGGTTTTCCATATAAAGAATCATGTCATCTGCAAAGAGAGAGAGTTTGACTTCTTCCTTGCCAATTTGGATACCTTTTATTTCTCTTTGTTGTCTGACTACTATTGCTAGAACTTCAAACTATACTTTGAAGCGTTTTAATCAGGAACGGATGCTGGATTTTGTCAAATGCTTTTTCTGCATCAATTGAGAGGACCATGTGGTTTTTCTCTCTTCCCTTATTGATTTATTCTATCTCATTGATTGATTTGCGAATATTGACCCATCCTTGTCATCCAGGGATGAATCCCACCTGGTCATGGTGGATAATCTTTTTCATGTGCTGTTGGATCCTGTTTGCTAGGATCTTGTTGAGAATCTTAGCATCCATATTCATCAGTGATATTGGTCTGAAATTCTCCTTTTTGGTGTGGTCTTTGTCTGGTTTGGGGATCAGACAGAGTAGGGAGCCCAGATATGGACCCTCAACTCTATGGTCAAATAATCTTCGACAAAGCAGGAAAAAATATCCAGTGGAAAAAAGATCGTCTCTTCAATAAATGGTGCTGGGAAAATTGGACAGCTATATGTAGAAGAATGAAACGCGACCATTCTCTTACACTGTACACAAAGATAAACTCGAAATGGATAAAAGACCTCAACGTGAGACAGGAATCCATCAGAATCCTAGAGGAGAACATAGGCAGTAACCTCTTCGATATCAGCCACAGCAACTTCTTTCAAGATATGTCTCCAAAGGCAAAGGAAACAAAAGAGAAAATGAACTTTTAGGACTTCATCAAGATCAAAAGCTTCTGCACAGCAAAGGAAAGAGTCCACAAAACAAAGAGGCAACCCACGGAATGGGAGAAGATATTTGCCAATGACAGTACAGACAAAAGGTGGATATCCAGGATCTATAAAGAACTCCTCAAACTCAACACACACAAAACAGATAATCATATCAAAAAAATGGACAGAATATATGAACAGACACTTCTCCAATGAAGACATACAAATGGCTAACAGACGCATGAAAAAATGTTCATCATCACTAGCCATCAGGGAGATTCAAATTAAAACCACTTTGAGATACCACCTTACGCCAGTTAGAATGGCCAGAATTAACAAGACAGTAAATAACATGTGTTGGAAAGGATGTGAAGAAAGGGGAACCCTCTTACACTGTTGGTGGCAATGCAAATTGGTGCAGCCACTTTGGATACCATTGTGGAGATTCCTTAAGAAATTAAAAATAGAGCTTCCCTAAGACCCTGCAATTGCACTACTGGGTATTTACCCCGAAGATACAGATGGAGTAAAAGAAGGGCCATCTCTACCCCAATGTTCATAGCAGCAATGGCCACGGTCGCCAAACTGTGGAAAGAAACCAAGATGCCCTTCATTGGACGAATGGGTAAGGAAGGTGGGGTCCATATACACTATGGAGTATTATGCCTCCATCAGAAAGTATGAATGCCCAACTTTTGTATCAATATGGACGAGACTGGAAGAGATGATTCTGAGTGAAGTAAGTCAAGCAGAGAGAGTCAATTATCATATGGTTTCACTTATTTGTGGAGCTAACAAATAACATGGAGGACAAGGGGAGATGGAGAGGAGAAGGGAGTTGAGGGAAATTGGAAGGGGAAGTGAACTATGAGAGACTATGGACTCTGAAAAACAACCTGAGGGTTTTGAAGGGGTAGGGGGCAGGAGGTTGGGGAAGCCAGGTGGTGAGTATTAAGGAGGGCATGTATTGCATGGAGCACTGGGTGTGGTGCAAAAAACAATGAATTCTGTTATATTGAAAAGAAATTAAAAAATATTAAAAAATTTTAAAAAATAGATCTACCCTATGACCCAGCAACTGCACTACTTTGTATTTACCCCAGAGATAAAGATGTAGTGGAAAAAAAAACGGCAAATAAACCCCAATGTTCACTGGAGTGATGTCCACAATAACCAAGCTGCAGAAGGAGCTGAGATGCCCTTCAACTGATGAATGAATAAATAAGATGTTGTCCATATACACAATGGGTTATTGCACAACCATCAGAAAGGATGAATACCTACCATTTGCATCAACATGGATGGAACTGGAGGGCATTATGATAAGTGAAGTAAGACAAGCAGAGAATATTTATCATAAGGCTTCACTCATATGTGGAATATAAGGAAGAGTGAAGAGGACCATAGTAGAAGGGAAGGGAAATTGAATGGGAAGAAATCAGAGAGGGAGATAAAGCATGAGAGACTCTGGATTCTGGGAAAGAAGTTGAAAGTTTGCAGAAGGGGTTACTGGGTGATGGGTATAACTGGGAGTTACACACAACAAATGAATCATTGAACACTGCATCAAAAACTAATGATATACTCTATGTTGGCTAAATGAACTTACTAAAAATATACAAGTATAAAAATAAATAAATTAAAAAATTTAAAAAAAACTTTTATGGACCCTAACTAATATCAAGAAGCTTCTTCCATATGCTTTCTAAAAAATTATTTTATCAAGTGTCTTGTTTAAGTCTTTAATCCATTTTGAGTTAATTTTTGTGAGTGGTGCAACATGGGTGGCAATTTTTATTTTTCTACATGTAGTTATCTATTTCCATTTATCCTATTTTGAAGATATTATTTTTCCATTGCCTTGTCCTTGTTTTCTTGCTAAATATTAATTGATCATATACAAGTGGGTTTATTTCTAGGCAGTCAATCAGTCCCATTGATGTATGTATCTATTTTTATGCCACCACTGTATGCTTTTGATTACTATAATTTTCTAATAAAGTGTGAAATCAGGAAGTGAAATGTCTACACCTTTTTTTTTTGTTTTTCCTATCTCAGGATTGCATTTGCTGTTCTGTGTCTTTTTGTGATTTCATACTAATTTAAGGCTAGCAATGTCTAATTTTTAGTGTGTATGTGTTTCTTCACCTTGGTTAAGAATATATATAGGGGCGCCTGGGTGGCTCAGTGGGTTAAGCCTCTGCCTTCAGCTCAGGTCATGATCCCAGGGTCCTGGGATCGAGCCCCGTATCTGGCTCTCTGCTCAGCAGGGAACCTGCTTCCCCTTCTCTTTCTGCCTGCCACTCTGCCTACTTGTGATCTCTCTCTCTGTCAAATAAATAAATAAATAAAACTTTTATAGCATATATATATATTTTTATATATATAAATACATATATAAATATACATATACACATATATAGATATACATAAATATACATATACATATATAAATATATATGTATATATACATATATAAACATAAATATATATAAAAATATATATATGCTATAAAGGTTTTATATATATATGCTATAAAGGTTTTATTTATTTATTTGACTTATTTATTTGACATTATTTGACATATATACATATATAAAATATATATATAGAGAGAGAGAGATGTATAGAAATGCAACTTTCTTTTATGCATATTTTGTATCCTGCTACTTTTATTATTTTGTTGATTAGTTGGAAATATGAGATTGTTCTATCTGCAAACAGAGACATTTTTACTTTTTGTTTTCTGAGCCTGATGTCTTCTTTTTCTTTCCCTTACCTAAATGCTTTGACTAGGTCCCAGTACTATGTTGAATAGGGTGATAAAAAGGGTGTACCCTTGAATTATTCCTATTTTTAGAAGAAATGCTAAGCTTTCAGTCTTGTTCCTTTCACTTTTGTGTTTGTCATAAGTTTGTTATATTTGGCCTTTATTATATTGAGATATTTTCTTTCTATACTCAATTTCGGAAAGTATCATGAAAAGATGTTGACTTTCATCAATTTTTTTCTGTACCTATTGAGATGATCATGGATTTTGAAAGTACTTTTCTATTTTCATTGAAGTATTACTGACAAAAGTATTACTTTAGTTGTAGCTCTACAACATGATTCAGTAACTCTATATTCTATCATGCTTGCAAGTGTAGCAACCATCATGATAGAATGCTATTGCAATACCATTGAATTTATTCCTTATGCTTTCACTGTCATTTCCATAAGTGAAAGCCTGTACTTCCTCTTCCCTTCACTGACTGTATCCTTTACCCCACCATCCTCCTCTCCAATGAGTTTCATTGGGTCTATTTGTTTGTTTCTTTTGTGTGTGGAATATGGAAGTGGTCCAGTGTCATACCTTAAAATGTGGCTGCACAGTTTTCCCAAAAAAAATTTATGGAAAAGATTATTGTTCCCCATTGTACATTCTTGTCTCAATTTTTGAATATTAATTTACCATGTATCTATTTGTATCTTAAAGTTCAGTGATGTTCTGCATCACATTTATTGATTTATATTTGGTAAGCCATTACTATATCACAAGTATAAATTCTACCTAATCATGCTTTGTGACAAATTTGTTTAGTTATTAAATTTTTTCAAGTTTTTATTTAAGTTCCAGTTAGTTAACACATAGTGTAATACTGGTTTCAGGAATAGAATTTAGTGATTCATCACTTATATATAACACCCAGTGCTCAAGATAACAAGTGCCCTCCTTAATACCCATCACATACTTAGCCTATCCCCCTTACTAAAAGCCAACAAAGAATATCAGTCTCAACAAGGAAAAACTGAGAGATTTCCTACTAAGGTCAGGAACATGACAGGGATGTCCACTCTCACCACTGTTCTTCAACATAGTACTAGAAGTTCTAGCCTCAGCAAGCAGATAACAAAAAGGAAAAAAAAAAGTTAAAAAAAAAATAAGGGCATCCAAATTGACAGAGAAAAAGTTGAACTCTCACTCTTTCAGATGACATGATACTCTATGTTTAAAACCCAAAAGACTCCACCCCAAAATTGCTAGAACTCAAACAAAAATTCAGTAATGTAGCATGCTATAAAACCAATGAAGAGAAATCAGTTGCATTTTGTTACACTAGCAATGAGATAATTAAATGGCTGGGGCACCCAGGCATCCCACAACAAGTGGGATTTAATCCTTGTTTGCAAGTATGGCTCAATACCCATAAATAAAACAATATGGTATACCACATTAATTAAAGAAAGGATAAGAACAGTATGATCCTCTCAGTAGATGCAGAAAAAGCATTTGACAAATGGACATCATCCATTCTTTACAAAAAAATCCTCAACAATATACAGATAGAGGTAACATACCTGAACATAATAAAGGCTATATACAAAACAAAACAAAGCAAAAAACATACACAACAAACAAAACAACAACAAAACCTCATAGCTAATATAATTCTCAGTGAGGAAAAATTGAGAACTTTTCTTCTGTGAACAGAAACATGACAGAGATGTCCATTCTTATCACTGTTATTTGACACATTGTTGGAAATCTTAGCTTCAGCATTCAGAGAACAAAAAGAAATTAAAGCACCCAAATTGGCAAAGAAGAAGTCAAACTTTCACCATTTGTGTACAACATGATAATCTGTGTAGAAAATGGAAAGGCTCCACCAAAAAAACTGCTAGACTTGATAACCAAATTCAGGAACATCTCAGAATACAAAATGAACATACAGAAATCTGTTGCATTTGTATACACCAACAATGAAGCACCAAAAAGAGAAATCAGGAATCAATCCCATTTACAATTGCATAAAAAACCATAAGGTACCTAGGAATAAACCTAGCCAAGGAAGTAAAAGCATATTCACAAGAAAAAAAAAATGCCAATGGAAATGATGTATGGGGCTTTGACAAGAATGATTTTTTATCCTCCAAGGGAGGAGGGGAAAGTTGGCGGAGAAGTAGACCCTGTTTATCCTCCAGGGTAATAGTCTGGCCTATAATACTTTGCAGTAAATTAAGGTGGAATATAGGGTTGGAACATGACTTAAAATCTGTCAGATATTTGGCTTCCAGATGACAAAGGAGAATGTAGTTATTTTCCATTTCCTCATGTGAAAAAATAAGATTGATAATGTACATATTATACAGTTGCTTTAAAAAATAAGCAACTTGGGACGCCTGGGTGGCTCAGTTGGTTAAGTGGCTGCCTTCGGCTCAGGTCATGATCCTAGCGTCCTGGGATCGAGTCCCACATCAGGCTCCTTGCTCGGCGGGGAGCCTGCTTCTCCCTCTGCCTCTGCCTACCACTCTGTCTGCCTGTGCTCGCTCGCTCTCTCTCTCTAACAAATAAATAAATTAAAAAAAATTAAAACATTAAAAAAAATAAGCAACTTTTAGGGCACCTAGCTAGTTCAGTGGGTTCAGCCTCTGCCTTCAACTCAGGTCATGATCTTAGGGTCCTGAGATCGAGCCCCGCACTGGGATCACTGCTAAACAGGGACCCTGCTTCTCCTATCTCTCTCTGCTTACCTCTCTGCCTACTTGTGATCTCTTTGTCAAATAAATAAATAAAAATCTTTAAAAAAAAATAAGCAACTTTCTAAGAGGTACTCAATAAACATGTAGTGGTAATATGTAATGGGTAAATACAGCTTTCCCACCAAAATCAGGTGCAACAAAATATTGCCACTTTTCAAGCTTGTGGTGTATTTAATATTGTTCTCAGGTAAAATCCCAAATTCAAGAGATATTAATATGCCAAGTCATTATTTAAAACAAGAGATAAATGAAGTGGTACTTTCAGCCGATAAAATAGCTTTTCCAAGTTCTAAATTTTTTTAAATTTCATTTAATTGCAGAGTAGTTAACAGACAATGTTATATTAGTTTCCGGTGTGTAATATAGTGATTCTACAATTTTACATATTACACAACGCTAATCAAGGTAAGTGTATTCTTAATCCTCTTCACCTATTTCACCCTTCCCCTCAAACACCTCCCTTCTGGTACCCATCAGTTTCATCTCTATAGCTAAGGTTCTTTATTGGTATGTCTCTTTTTTTGCCCTTGTGTTTGTTTCTGAAATTCCACATATGAGTAAAATCATATGGTATGTCTTTCTCTGACTGGTTTGCTTCACTTAGCCTTATGCTCTCTGGATTCATCCATATTCTAAAAAGTGAGCTTTTATTCATTTTTATGACTAATATTCCATTGACTGAAATATATATAGATGTATATATATCTCTTTATATAGATATATATATGTGCGTATAGATATAGGTATAGATATAGATAAATTTTCTTCCTTATCCATTCATTTATTGATGGACTTCGTATTGCTTCCATAATTCAGCTATTGTAATTAACTTTGCAATAAACATAGGAGTGCATATATCCTTCTGAATTAGTCATTTTGTATTTTTTTGGGTAAATACCCAGTGCTGCAATTACTGGATCACTTTTCACTTTTGGGGAAATCTCCATATTTTCATCCTTAGTGACTGCACCAGTTTGCATTCCCACCTGCACTAGTACAAGTGTTCCTTTTTCTGTTGCCAGTTTCACCATTCTGACAGATGTGTGGTGATACATTATTGTGGTTTTGATTTGCATTTCCCTGATGATGAGTGATGTGGAGCATCTTTTCATATGTCTCTTGGCCACTTAGATATGTTTCTTTGGAGAAATGCCTGTAATGTCTTCTGACCATTTCTCAATGGATCATTTTATTTATTTATTTATTTATTTATTTATTTATTTATTTATTTATTTTGGTGCTGAGTTGTTTTTTTTATGTATTTTAAATAATAAACCTTTATCAGGTATATCATTTGAAAATATTTCCTCCTATTCAGTAGGTTGCCTATTAGTTTTGTTGGTTGTTTCTTTGACATGAGAAACTTTTTATTTTGATGTGGTCCCAATAGTTTATTTTGGCTTTTGTTTCCCTTGCCTGAGGAGATATATCTAGAAAGGTGTTCTAAAACTAGTTTCCAAGACGCTATTGCCTGCATTCTCTTTCAGGATTTTTATTGTTTCAGTTGTTACATTTAGATCCTTAGGACATTTAAAATTTGTTTTTGTGTATACTGTAAGAAAGTTTTCTGATTTTATTCTTATGCATGTAGCTATGTGGTTTTTCTCAACACCATATTTTGAAGGAGCTACCTATTTCCCATTGCCTATTTTCTTCTCCTTCATTAAAGATTAATTGAATATATAATCATGGGTTTATTTCTAGGTTTTGTATTCTGTTCCATTGACCTAAATGTCTATTTTTTCTGTCCTATTTTGATTACTACAGTTTTGTAATATAACTTGGCATCTACAATTATGATACCTTCAGCACTGTGTGTCTTTTTCAAGATTGCTTAGTTTATTTAGGGTCTTTTGAGATTCCATTCCAATTTTAGTATATGTGCTGTTAAAGTGAGCACTTTTTTGAGATTCCAAACAAACATTAGGGTTGTTCTAGTTCAGTAAAATATTTTTGGTATATTGATGGGGATTGAACTAAGTGTGTAGATTTCTTTAGATATTGTGAACATTTGAACATTTCTTCTTTGAATCCATGATCATGGGATGTATTTTCATTTGTTTGTGCCTTCAATTTCCTGTCATATTTTTATAGTTTTTAGAATACAAGTATTTCACCCCCTTGGTTAAGTTTATTTCTAGGTATTTTATTATTTTGGAATGGAATTGTACATGGGATTGTTTCCATAATTTATATTTCTGGTGTTCATTACTAGCATATAGAAATTCCACATTTTTCTGTCTTCTTTTTTTTGGTCCTGTGAACTTACTGAATTCATTTGTCAGTTCTAGTAGGTGTGTGTGTTTGTGTGTGAATGTTTTAGGTTTTCTATATGTAGTTTCATGTCATTGTCAAATACTGAAAGTTTACTTTTTTCTTACCAATTTGGATGCCTTTTATTGTTTTTTCCTATCTGCTTACTGTGGCTAGGACTTCAAGTAATATGCTGAATAAGAGTGGTGAACATGAACATCCTGGTCTTTTCCTGACCACAGGGGAAAACGCTCATTTTCAATGTTGAGTACAATGTTAGCTGTAGGTTTTCATATATGGTCTTTATTATGTTGAGAGATGTTCCCTCTAAACCTATTTGTTGAAAGAGTTTACTGTGAGGAGATGCTGTACATTATCAAGTGCTTTTTCTTGCATCTATTGATATAATCATGTAGTTTTTATCTTTTCTCATTGACGTTATGTATAACATTGACTGATTTGCAAATATTGAATTAAAATTGCATCCAAGGAATAAATCCCACTTGGTTGTGGTAATTTTTTAAAATATATTGATAGATGTGGATTGCAATTTTTTTGTTGAGAATTTTTGCATTTAGTTCATCAGAATTATTACCCTGTAGTTTAATTAATTGATTGATTGATTGATTGAGTCATTAATTATGGGATCCAGATGACACTGGCCTCATGGAATTAATTTGAATATGTTCCTTCCTCTTCCTTTTTTTTTTTTTTGGAGCAGCTTGAGAAGAATAGGTATTATTATATCTTCTTTAAATGTTTGGTGGAATTCACCTTTGAAACTGGCCCTGGACTTTTGTTATTTGGGCATATTTTGAATACTGAATTGATTTAATTGCTGCTAATCAGTATGCTCAAATTTTCTTTATATGATTCATTTTTGATAGGTCTTATGTTTCTATGAATTTATCAATTTCTTCTAGGTTGTACAATTTGTTGGCTTTTTTTTTTCATATTATCTTATCATCCTTTGTCTTTCTGTGGTGTCTGTTTTTATTTCTCCTCTTTTATTTCTGATTTGTTTCAGTCCTTTCTCTCTTTCTCTTTTCCTTTTTGATGTCTTTAGCTCATGGTTCATCAATTTCATTGATCTTTTCAAAGAATCAGCTTCTAGATTCAATTTTTTTAGTTTCTCTCTCATTTATTTATTCTCTAATCTTTATTATTACCTTCCTTCTACTGGTTTTGGGTTATTTTTCCTTCTTTTTGTAGTCCTTTTATGTCTAGAGTTATATTTTTATTTGGGAATTTCTTGCTTCTTAAGGTTGACCTGTATTGCTATAAACTTCCCTCATAGAAATGCTTCTGCTGCATCTCAAAGATTTGGGGCCATTCTGTTTTGATTTTCAGTCACAGAAAAATGAGAAAAAATAATTTGGATAACCTTTGTCATTTCTTGATTGACCCAGTCATTGTTTAGTTGCATGTTATTTAGCTTGTTATTTAACTTCCATGTATTTGTGCTCTTTCCAAAATCCTTCTTTCCCTTGATTTCTAGTTTCATACAGTTTTCTTCAGAAGAGTTTCATGGTAGGATATCAATCATTTCTAATTTGTTGAAGTTTGTTTTGTGGTCTAATTTGTGGTATATTCTGGGGAATGTTCTATGTACAATTAAAATTAATGTGTATTCTGCTCTTTCAGGATGGAATGTTATGAATATATCTGTTAAGTCCATCTAGTTCAGTCTGTCTTTCAAAACCACGGTTTGTTTCTTAGTGTTTTCATTGGCTAATCTGTCCATTGATGCAAGTGGGTTGATAAAGTTCTTAACCATTTTTGTATTACTATTAATTAGAATTTTTATGTTTGTTATTGACTGTCTTATGTATTTGGGTGCTTCCTTCTTTGGTGCATAAATATTTACAATTGTTAGATATTCTTGTTGGATTTTCCCTTTAATGGTTACATAGTGCCCTTCTTTGTCTTTTGTTATGGTCATGTTTTATTTATTTATTTATTTATTATTTTTATTTATTTATTTTTTCTTTTAGAGATTTTAGTTATTTATTTGAGAAAGAGGGAGAACGAACAGCAGAGGGAGAGGAAGAAGCAGACTACTTGCTGAGCAGGGAACCTGATGCAGGACTTGATCCCAGAACACTCAGAACATGACCTGAGCTGAAAGCAGATGCTTAACCCACTGGGCCATTCAGGTGTCCTGTTATGGTCATGTTTCAAATTTTATTGTGTTTGATATAAACATGGCTACCCTAACTTTCTTTTCACATCCACTTTTGTGATAAACATTTCTCCATCCCCTCAATTTCAATCTGCAGGTGTTTTTAGGTCTGAAATTAGCAGCATGTAGGTGGGTGTTGTTTGTTTTTGGTTTTTGTCCATTTTTTTCCGTTGTGTCACCCTATATCTTTTGATTAGTGTTTTTAGTCTGTTTGCATATTTATTTATTTTATGTATTTATTGCCATTACTTGTGTTTATTTGTTTCTGTTGTCATTCTCTAGTCCTTTCTTCTCTTGCTCCCTCCTCTCATGTTTAGTTGGGTTTCTTTAGTAAAGTACTTTGATACCTTTCTGTTTGCTTTTTGTCTATCTATTACTAGCTTTTGATTTGTGGTTAGCACTCATTTGTGTATAACATCTTTTGCTTATAACAATCCATATGAAGCTGAGAGTCGTTTACATTTGAATCCATTCTTTACTCTTCACTGTCCACATTTTAGGTAGTGTTGTTACATTTTGCATCCTATTATTTTGTAAGTCACTTGTCTGATTTTCACTATTGTACTTTTTTTTTTCTTCCTATAATTCTTACTCTTATTTATGGTCATTCTTTTCCCCTCAAAAATTCTCCTTTAATTTTTCTTATATGACTAACTTAGTGGTGATGAATTCATTTAATTTTTGTTTGTCTGGGACAGTATTTCCCCTAATCTAAAATACTGCTTTAATGCCTAGAGTATTCTAGACTGCAGATGTTTTTCTTTCAGCCCATTGAATATATCATTTTATTTTCTTCCGTCCTGAAAAGTTTCTGCTGAAAAAAATCTGCTGATAGCTTTATTTGGTTTCCTATGTACGTAACTGTTTACTTTTCTCTTGCTGCTTTTAAAATTCAATGTTTTTTACTTCTTTTTGCCATTTTAATTACTATGAGTCTTGGCGTGGACTTCCTTGGTTTGGTTTTTTGTTGGGGGCTCTCTGTTCTTACTTGATTTGAATTTCTATTTCCTTTCCCAGATTCTAGTAGCTGTCAACTATTACTTCTTCAAATATTTTTTTTTTCTCTCCTTTCCTCTCTCTTTTCTTTCTGGGATGCCTATAATACAAATGTTATTATGTTAATGATGTCACTGAGTTACCAAAGTCTACTATCATTTTACATAATGTTTGGTTCTCACCTGCTGAGCTTGATTACTTTCCTTTACTCTATTCTCCAGGTAGCTGGTTCACTCTTCCACTTTCTGTAGTGCAGTATTTATTCCATTTAGTTTAATTTTAATTTCTTTTATTTTGTTGGTCATTTCTGATTGGTTCCTTTTTATCCCTTTGTTGTGGGTCTCACTGATGTCTTCCACTCTTTTCTCAAGTCCTGTGAGTATCTTTATAATCATTACTTTATTCTCTATGAGGTAACTACTTATCTCCATCTCATTAAGGTCTCTTGCTGTCATTTGTCCTGTTCTTTCATATGGGATATATTCTTCTGTCTCCTCATTTTGTCTGTTTTTTTTTTCCTTTTTTGTGTGTGTATGTGTGTGTGTGTGTGTGTGTGTTTCTCTGTGTTAGTAAAGTCATCTCCATCTCCTCCTCTTGAAAGAAGTGATCTTACAAAGAAGAGATCCTGTAGGCCCTGCTGTGTAGTATCCACCATGACAAAGTGGAAGCACAAAGGAACCACACTTGAAAGGTGCCACCTGTGTGTGATGTGCACAGCTGCTGCTGTGGCTGAGTCACTTTGTTCTTTTTTCCAGTCATCTTTAGTGACTTTTTTTTGTCTGTGGTTGCCAGTGTTTGGTCCTGGGTGTTAGCAAATAAATCTGTGGCTGCCATAGGGTGGAGTTGAGTCAGACAGAGCCTTTATCAAAGATTCAGTAGCACCAGATTTCATGGCACTTTCTCATGTTGTTCCCCAAGACAGTTTCATTGACATGTGGGACCTGCAATCAGACTAGCTGTCTGCCTCCGTCCACACCTGAGGCAGCATTGTGAGTGATTTGTTTGCTTATCATTCCCTTTCCTTAGGGCAAGAGTCACTTTAAAGTAGTGTTGCCCCTGTAAGTGCATCATACATACTGCTAGGCCTGTGATCCCAATTTGGAGGGGCTCGGACCAAGACCTTATTGGAAAGGACATATCCACAACATTCATGAGGGTAGGATACATAGTGTTAAATTCTGTGCTGAGGTCCTCTGTCAGTGTGGACCTATGGTGCTGAGACTGAGACAAATCTGGCTGGAGAGAGTGGACCCACACAGTACTGAGGGAGGGGGAGTGTGAGGTGTAGTTTTAGCAAGGATTGTGCTGGTCTTCAACATTTTTCCACCCTGCATGCCTTTTTGATGTGGTCTACTTTCTACATTCAGCTGTGGAGTTTGTTTTGTATGTCTTTGGGTCATTGTCTGAGTTATTCACACTGATATGAGGGTTAATTAGTTGTTCTCACGGGACAATTTGTGCTTAGAGTCCTCCTACTCTGCCACATTCCCTGATCTGATAATAATAGCTGATAGAATTCTTTTTTTTTTTTAAGATTTTATTTATTTATTTGACAGAGAGAAACACAGAAAGAGAAGTAACACAGCAGGAGGAGTGGGAGAGGGAGAATCAGGCTCTCCCCTGAGCAGGAAGCCTGATGCAGGGACCCCAGCACCACCGGATGATGACCTGCGTAGAGGACAGATACTTAAGGACAGAGCCACCCAGGTACCCTGATAAACTTCTTTATTAAAAGAAATAAAGGTGCCTGAATGGCTGAGTTGGTTAAGCATGTGCCTTTGGCTCAGGTCATGCTCTTGGGATCCTGGGATCAAGCCCAATGTTGGGCTCTCTGATCAATAGGAAGTCTGCTTCTCCCTCTTCCACTACCCCTTCCTCCTGCTCTAGGTCTTTCTCTAGTTATCTCTATTAAATGAATAAATATTTTAAAAGGAAAAAAATATTTAAAAAACATTTAATTAATAAAATAATTAACCACATTATTGGATAAATCCATGGACAAACCTCAATATTGATTTCAGGCTATTAAAAATGAAGAAGAGTTATTTGTATTATTCTTTTTTTTTTAAAGATTTTATTTATTTATTTATTTGACAGACAGAGATCACAAATAGGCAGAGAAGCAGGCAGAGAGAGAGGAGGAAGCAGGCCCCCTGCAGAGCAGAGAACCCGATGCGGGACTCGATCCCAGGACCTTGGGATCATGACCTGAGCTGAAGGCAGAGGCTTTAACCCACTGAGCCACCCAGGCGCCCTATTTGTATTATTCTTTATGGCAGTATAAAACATCAAGAAACATATTTGGAAAATTATTGAAGAACTATGTGTATAATACCACTAGATTTTAATAAATAACTTTAATGATATGAATTACTAGAGGGATAATTTATACAATTATCCTCCAAATTAATATATGTATCCAAGGACATTTAAACAATTGAAAAATCTTTGGCTAAAGATAAATGAGATTGCCTCTTGATGATTTGATTGTCCATAGAGGATTCTTACACCCAAAACCACAATAGCCATGGTTGTCTTGGCAGCTCCAGACCACCAGAGAGGTCCCAAACAGGGATAGCATCCTGAGATTTTCCCCCTGGCCCGGGCTGAGAGTGCTCAGACTCTCCAGGTCAGAGAGCGCAGGCTAGCGCCTGCATGCACCTCTCTAAAGGGGTGTGTGTGGGGTGTGACTCAGACCTTTGTCCCTAGGCATGCCCACATGGAGAGTGCAAAAGGTTGTGGTTCTGCCAGCTGGCGCCTGCACACACCTATCTTTCGGGGGATGGGTTGTGTGGTACATGACTCAGACTCTGGTAGTGCGGCGTGGTGTGGAGAGTGCAGAAGGCTGTGGTTCTGCCAGCTGGCGAGGCTCCATCACACTCAGGGGTGTCACCACCCAAAAGCTCTCAGGCACGCTGGCGGCTGAGGGACCAAGACCTGGTTTCTTCGCCACACTCTTTGGCTCAGCACCAGGGTTGGCTGTCCTGGGTCTGGGGACTTAAACCCCTGTTCCCAACCACCCCGATTCCCACAATTTCCCCCCACAATCCTTTGCTCTTTTTGAGTGCTTTCAACCAGACTCCAAGTTAATGCTGGTTCCTAGTGGCAGGGCACTCTCGTATTGGGATATTACTTTCCAATGGGTCGCTTCTGGTGGCTCCCTCCCCGTTTTGTTTCTCTTCTGATATCAGTCCAATGTTCCCACTCTGCTTTACTTGCCCACTGGCATATTCTGCCCCCATAGAGATCCAGATGTGTACAATTCTAATCTCAGGCTGATTTCATGGGTGATCAGAGTTCTTTGGTAGGTAATCAGCTCACTTTAGGGTACAAGTTGAAATGGTGCCTCCTCCTACTTCCCTGCCATCTTGTCCTTACATAAAAGATTCTTTAAAATAAAATAAAGTTTAAATTAATTTAAATTAAAAATTAAATTAAATTACTGAAAAGACAATGTATAACAGAAAATTAAGTAAAGACCACTTAAAGCAATTAAGGTAAGATGAAATACAATTAGATAATTAACAATTAGGTTAACTGATTCTCAACGTTTTACAGAAGTACAAGTAAAAACCATAATAATTTATAGCCAATTTTTTTCATTCTCAGAGAAAAAAAAACTTGATAAATAAAATTGGAAACTTAATAAGGAAAATAACACTCTCATTGTCTAAAGTGACACCAGGTATTTACAAAACATTGGATCAGTTCTAGAGAAATAGAAAAGAAAATTGCCAGCAACAAAGTATTTGCTACAATATTAAAGCTGTGCACAACCACAATGTCCATTTATAGATAGGAAATTTTTAAATAGATTAAGGTATCTTTATATCTTTATGCAGCTGTTTAGCTAAGGTAATAGTTATTGGTCCTCACGTGGTTGATTTTCATGTAATATTGATGCTTCCAAATTAACAAAAAGCCATATAGAATAATATTTTTTGTTCATTGTATGTTTGTCTATGCATATTTTTGTTTTTACACTCACATTAGGGCACTGTAAGAGTATTTTGCTCTAGTCACCCAAGTTAGTTTTAGTTACAAAATTTATAAAATAGAATTTGAGAAATCTCCCAACAGAAACACATACACACAATTACCACCACCACCAAACATGTCCCTCAAGCATTTATTGCTTCTAAATCATTACTCAACACCACTGATTCCTCATATATTTAAGAGAAGACTAGAGGAAAGAAAAAGATGACTAGAGGGACTTTAAGTCATTCCATGCTTAGGTCTGCAATATATTCTTTTAAAGAACCATATTTGTTTTATTTTTTAATCTAATTTCATTTTCTCAGTGTTCCAAGAATCATTGTTTATGCACCACACCCAGTGCTCCACGCAATATGTGCCATGTTCAATACCCACCACCAGGCTCACCCATCCTCCACTCCCTCACCTTCAAAACCCTCAGTTTGTTTTGTAGAGTCCACAGTGTCTCATGTTTCATTTCCCCCTCTGTTCCTCCAATTAACATTTAATATTTTTATTGAAAAGTTATTCCATTCCATCCCAGCATGGAAAGCAGTGGAGTGCTTCCTATCCAGGGAAATAGGAGTATCTAAGATATGGGCTACACATTCATTAAAAAAATATATATCTTTGATAAATGTCAGGCTTTGTGCTAAGAAAGGTGTTATGTTGGTATATGTCTAATTCACAAGAAATATATCTAGTAGAACATGTTATGGTAGCAAAGATAATAGAGTACCTTTTTCCGGACAAAATTCTCAAGCAACATGATATTTGAGGGTTTTTTGTTTTGTTTTGTTTTGTTTTTTGTTTTTTGTTTTTTTTTTTTTTTGCTATCACATTTCTACTTCATAAAGAAAAACTCTAGTGAATTTTAGTTTATTTATAATCTTATTTATATTTAGTTTATTTATAATCTTAAATGAGCTATGCTTTTTTTTTTAGTAATTCTGCAACTTTGATCATGTTTATTCTGATTGTTCTATTAGTTTATATTTTTTTCCTTTTATTCAGTATATAATATGGGCCAACTTTTGTATAGCTACATCCCTGGTAACTTGGAAGAGATTTAGATTTGTGATCTTGTATACTGTGCTGGAATTCTTCCACAAAAGCAAATAAATTATCCAAGGGTGCATGGGTAAATCACTGAATGCATCAATATATTTCAGCAAACCCAAACATGATAATAGTTACTCACCAAGACAAAGATTCCTATAAATATGAGCTCCACAAATAAAACAGCTCATTTTGTGTGAAATGTAAAGCTATCATTCTGTGGTTTCTGAAAGTTCTGGGATATTAACATTAGATCTCTAGTGGGAAACAATTTAAGAATAAAAGGGAGGAAACCCCGTTGAACCCGTGTAGAAAAACCTAATTCTAGTCTGTCTTTTTCCTGAAAAATAAAAACTTACATGGAACTACTCAGCATTCCTGGTTTCTGTCTTGTAACGTGGTGAAACCACAGGAAAGGAAGAAAAAAATGGCAGGATATTTTACCACTTTTGGACCCTAGGATAATCATTGTTTTTACACTGTTCTGGAAGTAAGTCTATCCTACAGTAACATGAGATATCTCATATTTTGTGAAATATATCTCAGATTTTGTGAAATAAAAAAAAATCATAACTTTCCATGTACCTCTATCTATACATTTATTACAGATACTTGATAATCTTCTCACTTCCCAATTATAAATAGGAAAATATTACATGATATAGAGAAATATAGCATTAGTTTAAGTGGAAATGAAAGCTGAAGACATGTTAAATTGATTACAGAACCTTAAGAAGTGGCGCATTTGGAGACCGACATAGACATTTAACCCATGTCATCACAGTGGGACATGGCTACTCCAACTGGACACAAGCTCTGGCGATGCTAATGCTGGTGCAGAAGCTGGAGCTACACCCTCTGTCACTGTGTATGTTATTTCTCCTACCATCCTTTCCAGAGAGAATTCCATACCAGCCTTCATCTTCACATAACCATTTCTTTTTTTTCCTAAGTGAGTTTTTTACGGAGGGGCACATTTCAATTACATAAATCATAAATAGCAGCTCAATGAGTGTTTCATAAAAGAGAAAGAATCTTATAACCACCAGCTATATCAAGAAACATACCTTACCAGCCCTCCAGAGCTCCTTTTGCATGTCCTCATGTTGCAACACCCTAGAAAGATAACCGTTCTTCTCAATAATATCACTATTGATGAAATTTCCCTGTTATTTATAAGTTTAGATAATGGAATCATTAAGGCATATATTCATTTGTGTCTAAATTATTTCACTAAACATCACATTCATGAAATTTATCTGTATTATTGCTTACGTCTATTGGTGGTTGGTTTTCATTTCTGTGTCAATCCTATTACATGTTTATGACACAATTTATACTGTTACTGATCGAACTTGAATCAACTTTGGTTTGGGATTATTATAAACAATAGTTTTATAAACATGCATTTGGTATACATATATACACATTATAGATAGGATGTAAATTAATTATATTTTAGATACAAAATTATCAGGTTGTAGGGTTATCAGAAAATCCCAGCCCCCCCAAAAAAAGAAACTTTTCTAAATTTATTATAGATGAGAGGACCTGTCACTAACTTTGACAGTGAATTCTAACATTAATGCATATGATTGGAGAATATGGTCAAAATGCCAGCAGTAGAACTGTAATAAGAGAAGTTGGGAAAAATGGGCTCTGGCTTCTGTCTTGGAGAGGCATTGATACATAAACTAAGAAGCCACACTTAATGGAAGAGTTTTCAAAATTATATGACGGTGAAGACAAAAGTAAATATAAGGGGAGACAAGATGGCAGGGAAGTTGGAGGAGGTGCCATTTCAACTTGTACCCTAAAGTGAGCTGATTACCTACCAAAGAACTCTGATCACCCATGAAATCAGCCTGAGATTAGAATTGTACACGTCTGGATCTCTACGGGGGCAGAAGATGCCAGTGGGCAGGTAAAGTGGAGTGGGAACATCGGACTGATATCAGAAGAGAAACAAAAGGGGAGGGAGCCACCAGAAGTGACTCATTGGAAAGTAATACCCCAATACGAGAGTGCCCTGCCACTAGGAACCAGCATTAACTTGGAGTCTGGTTGAAAGCACTCAAAAAGAGCAAAGGATTGTGAGGGGAAATTGTGGGAATTGGGGTGGTTGGAGACAGGGGCTTAAGTCCCCGGACCCAGGACAGCCACCTCTGACGCTGAGCCAGAGAGAATGCTGTGAAGAAACCAGGTCTTGGTCCCTGAGCCAAGAGCACGCCTGACAGCACCTGAGTGGTGGCTCCTGTGAGGGGCTGGGAGCCTTGCCAACTGGCAGAACCACAGCCTTTTGCACTCTCCATGTGTGCCCAGCTCTGTGCTATCAGAGTCTGAGTCACGTCCCACACCTCCCCCTGAGAAAGGTGCCTATAGGCTCCAGGCAGCAGAACCACAGCCTTTTGCAGTCTCTGTGCATGCAGGCCATGCGACCAGAGTCTGAGTCGCACACCACACCCTCCCCTGAAAGAGATGCATGCAGGTGCCAGCCCCGGTGCTCTAGGACCTGGAAGGTCTGAGCACTCCCAGCCTGGGACAGCGGGAAAATCTCAGTGTGCTATCACTGCTTGGGACCTCTTTGGCCATTTGGAGCTGCCCAGAAAGCCTCCACTGTCATGGTTTTGGGTACAAGCGGAGTACCTGAGTCCCCAGGGACTACAACTGGGAACTTACTCTGCCAGTGGCCAAGGGGGAATTTATGTGTTCTGGAGCACCCAGAGGGAAACAGACTGAGGCTTCTCTCTGAGAGTGAGGTCCTGGGTGCAGTTTGCTTTCCTCTAAACCTCCAAAAATTATCAAAAGCTGTCAAGGCTAGAGAAAAGAAATGAACAAACATAAAACCGCCAGAGAACAAAAGCTTGAAAAACCGGTTTCCTCAGAGCCCACCCCCTTGAGGGGGGTGGGAGGACTTAACTCAGGGAACATTGTCTGAAAACCCACGCGGCAGGCCCCTCCCCAGAAAACCAACCAAGAAAAAAAAAAGCGACAAGAGAACAACCACCACTACTTCATAGATACAACTTTTGTTTTTGATTCGTTCCCACTATTCTGTTCATTTTTTATAGATAATTTTTTAACCTACTTACCATCACAGTGAGATGTCCAGTACATCAAATTCCATAATAACCTTTTAACCTGAACTTTTTGATACATATACACGTGTTTTTCTTTTGCTTTTCTATTTTTTAATGTTTTTTTTTCAATTTTAGTTTAGTTTAGTTTATTCTTTTTTTAAATTTTTATTTTTTAATATTCATATAAAGCTAAACTTCATGGTAATCCCCTTTCCCCAACCAATGCTACCCCTAGAGGTAAACCAATTTTTAATCCCCCTTTATCTTAGGAAAGTTGAGAAAGATATCAAGATACATACAAAGATACCAAGATACATCCAGGAAGAATCAAAATAACCTTCATCACACACACTGAGAATTTATAACCACTTTCCCATCTTTTTCTTCCGCCAGTGTTTCTGTGTATTTGTGTTTGTCCTGGCAGTATATAAATCTTATACTTGGGGTTCTTTGTGACGAGGTTCCTTTTTTGTTTTGTTTTTGTATATATATATATATTTTTTCTTTTGTCATCTCCTTTTATCAGTCTTTTCTTTCTCTGTTTTTATTTGTATACTTCATAAATCTTTCCTTGGGGTCCATTTGGGCTGGGCCCTCCTTTTATTTTATCTTTCTTTATTTTTTTTTCCTGTCTCTCTTTCTCTCTCTCTCTTTTTTTTTTCTCTCTCTCTTTTTTTCTTTCTTTTGGGTGGGGACTCTTGATGGTTCAGAAGCATTCCAGGGTGCACCTTGACTGCATCATGGTTGATACATCCAGCTACATCCATTCAGCCATCTCTCACCAAAATTACTAGGAGAAGGAATGCCCAACAGAAGAAAAAAAACAGAGACTGGGCCTTCTGCAAAAGAGCTAATGGCTATCAACACAGACAATATGTCAGAAAGTGAATTCAGACTAACAATAATTCAGGCAATAACTAAGGTGGAGAAAGCCATGGATGACAAAATGGAATTGATTAAGGCAGAATGAAAGCCACCAGGGATGATGTTCACAATGTTCTCAATGAGTTTCAATCTAATCTAAATTCTCTAAAAGCTAGGGTAACAGAGACAGAAGATAGAATTAGTGACCTGGAGAACAAACAGATAGAGAGAAAGGATCAGGAGGAAGCCTGGAACAAACAGCTTAGAAGCCACGAAAACAGATATAGGGAAGTAAATGACACCATGAAATGTTCCAACGTCAGAATTATTGGAATCCCTGAGGGGGAGGAAAAAGAAGGAAGACTAGAAGATATAGTTGAACAAATTCTCCATGAAAATTTTCCCAATATCATGAATGGAACCACTGTTCATGTACTAGAAGCAGAACGGTCTCCCCCCAAGATAATAGAATCTTGAAAGACCTCAGGACACCTGATAGTAAGAATGAGGAATCATAATTGTAGACAGGATCTCTTAAAAGCAGCTAGGACAAAGAAGCTCGTTACGTACAGAGGAAAGCCCATCAAAATAACATCAGACCTGTCCACAGAAACCTGGCAAGTCAGAAAGGGTTGGCAAGATATATTCAGACCACTAAATGAGAAGAACATGCAGCCAAGAATACTTTATCCAGCAAGACTGACATTCAAAATGGATGGAGAGATAGAGTTTCGAAGACTGGCAAGGCTTAAAAGAGTATGCGACCACCAAGCCAACACTGCAGGAAATATTAAGGGGGGTTCTATTAAAGAGGAAAAATACTAAAAATATAATTGAACAGAAATATATGGAGACAAACTACAGAAAGAAAGACTTCAAAGGTAACACGATGTCAATAAAAACGTATCTATCAATAACCACTCTCAATGTGAATGGCCTAAATGTGCCCATAAAATGACAGAGTGTTGCAGATTAGATAAAACAATAGGACCCATCCATATGCTGTCTACAAGAGACCCATTTCGAACCTAAGGATACACCCAGACTGAAAGTGAAGGGATGGAGAAACATCTTTCATGCCAATGGGCCTCAAAAGGCCCGGGTAGTGATTCTCATATCAGATAAATTAGATTTTAAACTAAAGACGGTAGTCAGAGATACAGAAGGACACTACATACTTCTTAAAGGGACTATCCACCAAGATGATCTAACAATTGTAAATATCTATGCCCCCAATATGGTAGCAGCCAATTACACAAGAAAACTATTAATCAAGATAAAGAGTCATATTGATATGAATACATTAATAGTAGGACATCTTAACATGCCTCTCTCAGTAATAGAGAGATCATCCAAGCAGAAAATCAACAAAGAAACAAGAGCACTGAATGACACATTCAAACAAATGGACCTCATAGATATGTATACAGGACATTCCACCCTAAAACAACAGAATACTCATTCATCTCAAGTGCACATGGAACCTTCTCCAGAATAGACCACATACTGGGTCACAAATCAGGAATCAACTGACACCAAAAGACTGAGATGATTCCCTGCATATTCTCAGATCACAATGCTTTGAAACTGGAGCTCAATCACAAGGAAAACTTCAGAAGGATTTCAAACACCTGGAAGCTAAAGACCACCTTGCTTAAGAATGCTTGGATCAACCAGGAGATCAAAGAAGAACTTAAACAATTCATGGAAACCAATGAGAATGAAGACACTTCGGTTCAAAACCTATGGGATACAGCAAAGGCAGTCTTTAGGGGAATACATAGCCATCCAAGTCTCCCTCAATGAAACTGAAAAATCCAGAATACACCAGCTATCTCTACACCTTAAATAACTGGAGAATCAACAACAAATTAAGCCAATTCCACACACAAGAGGGGAAATGATTAAGATTAGAGCAGAGATTGATGAGATAGAAACTAGAGATATAGTAAAACGTATCAATGAAACTAGAATCTGGTTTCTTGAAAGAATCAACAAGATCAATAAACTATTGGCCACACTAATCCAAAAGAAAAGAGAGAGAGCCCAAATTAATAAAATTATGAATGAAAAGGGAGAGATCACAATTAACACCAAGGAAATAGAAACAATCATTAGAAGTTATCATCAGTTATATGCCAATAAGCTAAGCAACCTAGATGAAATGGATGCATTCCTGGAAAACAATAAACTCCCAAAATTAAACCAGGATGAAACTGACAACCTGAATAGACCAATATCTAGTAACAAGATTGAAGCAGTGATCAAAAACCTCCCAAAAAACAAGAGCCCAGCACTTATTGGTGGAGCATAACAAATAATATAGAGGACAAGGGTAGATGGTGAGGAGAAGGGAGTTGAGGGAAATTGGAAGGGGAGGTGAACCATGAGAGACTATGGACTCTGAAAAACAACCTGAGGGTTTTGAAGGGGCGGGGTGGGAGGGTGGGGGAACCAGGTGGTGGGTATTAGGGAGGGCACAGATTGCATGGAGCACTGGGTGTGGTGAAAAAACAATGAATACTGTTATGCTGAAAATAAATTAAATAAATAAATAAATAAACAAATAAATAAAAACAAGAGCCCAGGACCTGATGGATTCTATGTCAATAAATGGGCAGAAGACATGAACAGACACTTCTCCAATGAAGACATACAAATGGCTATCAGACCCATGAAAAAAATGTTCATCATCACTAGCCATCAGGGAGATTCAAATTAAAACCACATTGAGATACCACCTTATATCAGTTAGAATGGCCTAAATTAGCAAGACAGGAAACAACGTGTGTTGGAGAGAATGTGGAGAAAGGGGAACCCTCTTACCCTGTTGGTGGGAATGCAAGTTGGTGCAGCCACTTTGGAAAACAGTGTGGAGATTCCTTAAGAAATTAAAAAATAGAGCTTCCCTATGACCCTGCAGTTGCACTACTGGGTATTTAGCCCAAAGATACAGATGCAGTGAAAAGAAGGGTCATAGTTTCACCAATGTTCATAGCAGCAATAGCCACAGTCACCAAACTCTGGAAAGAGTCAGGATGCCCTTCAACAGATGAATAGATGAAGAAGATATGGTCCACATACACAATGGGATATTTTGCTTCCATCAGAAAGGATGAATACCCAACTTTTGTATCAACATGTATGGGACTGGAGGAGATCACGCTGAGTGAAATAAGTCAAGCAGAGAGAGTCAACTATCATATGGCTTCACTTACTTGTGGAACATAAGGGATAAAATGGAGGACATTAGGTAAAGGAAAGGAAAAGTGAATTGAGGGAAATTGGAAGGGGAGATGAACCATGAGGGACTGTGGATGCTGAGAAACAAACTGAGGATTTTGAAGGGCAGGGGAGTGAGGGTTTGGGTAAGCCTGGTGGTGGGTATTAAGGAGGGCACATATTGCATGGAGTACCGAGTGTGATGCATAAACAATGAATCTTGGTACATGGAAAAAATTAAATTAAATTAAAAAAAAAAGAGACTCAAGTGAGAACTTCATATAGGCTAATGAACTGTTTTTCTTGTTGTTGTTGTTGTTTTTAATATGCATATGAACACTGTTTTAGCCACAACCTTGAGGAGTAGCTGTGCTTGCCCAGAAATAAGATCAATATTGAATTACTGCAAAAGTATAAATGAATATTTTAAAATCACAATCTTTCCTGTTGCTTGAGGAGTCTCTGCTGAAATGAATCAAGATTCAAGCTCTAGGATGAGTAGGGAAATTAAAGCTTTTTTTTTTTTTTTTTTTTGCCAGGACACTGGTTTTATACTGATGTGTGACAAGTTGATTTGGAAATTTCTTTCTATTCTGTCATTCTAATCTGTTTTTTGTTTGTTTGTTTGTTTGTTTGTTGTGTTTTTAAGGACAATAATGCACTTTAATTGAAAAATTGGAAAACAACTGAAATAAAAGAAAATATTTATTCAACAATTATTGGCCTTAGACTGATACTCTTTGGATCTATATTATCACTGTTTTCCAACAGAACTTGCTACTTGTAACTGAAAACATGAAAAAATGTTACCTTTCATTGACATGGGTGTAGTTTAATTTGAAAGTTTCTGTTTTCAAAGTAGAACACTGGACAATTATAGTGAGGAATCAGTCCATGGAACTTGGAAGAGACTGTTGCCTGCATACCACATTCATTTCCTTCCCTGGGAGATTATTAGAACTTATTAACAGACTATAATGACAGGTTTGGCCATGAGGTTTGCTTTGGACAATAAAATTAAAGTGAAGGTCAATGATGGACAAATAATCAGTGTATGTATTTGACCAGATTCTCTTCTCTCTGCCATATCAACCAGGAATATCCATATGTGCAACTCAGTCTGAGCGAAGATGAAATTCCAGTGGGAACAAAGCTCTCAGATGGTTCATAATGGAAGTGTTATATAAAAGTAAAGCAATCTTTGTGGAATTCAGATACAACCTAAAGGGTATCTGTTTTTACAGCACCAGATAGTTTTTCTGACTAATGTTTTACTCATTTGTCAACACAGACATTTGACAATAGGGTATCTATGTGCTATGTTGTTAATAAAGTAGTTACACTTTAACCCAAACTGCTTACTTGGATGACTTTAAATATACATACTTTAATAGCTTTCACAAGAAATAACAGGTAATTGTGACTTCTTTCCTGATTAAAAGCTGTGTAGACATCTGTTTCACTTTGTTAAACTAGCACTGCCCTTGGAGTTGAAATTTCTAGAGGGTGTGAAACTGGCCTTGTGTTAATGAAGTGTCTGGAGTAAAAGGCAGAAAATATTTTGGCAGATTTCCAGGAGCACCATAAGTAATCATATCAATAGCATCATGTTTATTCATATTCCCTCTGTTCTAGAACAGAAAACTTTCATGGGTGAATTATTTACTTCTGCTTCTTAGCTGATCCTGCGGACATTCTAGATATTAAAAGTAACTTGGAGGGATGCCTGGGTGGCTCAGTTGGTTAAGTGGCTGCCTTCGGCTCAGGTCATGATCCCAGGGTCTTGGGATCGAGTCCCACATCGGGCTCCTTGCTCAATGGGGAGCCTGCTTCTCCCTCTGCCTCTGCCTGCCTATCTGTCTGCCTGTGCTCACTCTCTCTGACAAATGAATAAATAAAATCTTTTAAAAAAAAAGTAATTTGGCTTCTAGTCTATGGTTATGTTCCATCACCTACTTCATTTTTCCTCTTATAAAGGTGGCATATTTGAAATATTTAAGTAGCATTTTCCATCTATAATTCCCTATCATTCCTAACTATTTCTGGAATCTCAGTTTGCAGGACTTATAAATTCCTACTAACAATGACCTCTTTCAGTTTTTACAATACTTGGAGATTGAACCTTAGATTGGTTATCTAAGCTCCAGAGATTTTGTCATAGGTAAGAGACTTCAATTAAATGCAGAGTGCAGTCATTCACATTCTTTACAAATACAAGAGAATAATTAAGTACTTCTGTGTCCAGTGATACTGGTATCCCATCTTCTACTTCCAAGAAGAATAGCCTTGAATATAATCACACCTATGAACAGGGACTCAATGCTCTCAATATTTTGATGTTTGTCCTGAACTTCCAGTCTTGAAAAGTATGTATACCCAAAGTCTGCCAGGTGTTGAGTTGTAAGGCTGTTTCCACAATCTTTACTTAATTTAGAGCAGCACTGACAGTGCCAACAAAGAAAAGACAAAAATCAGCTTCTCTCCTTCTTGGCATGATGGATTTAAGACTTTGGAATCGTCAAAAGTTGCTTCTATCTCAGTATAGTTAGTGATTTATCCAGCTAAATATAGCATCTAGGTTCAATAAGACTAAAATAATCTCAACATTAATATTTCATACTGGGGTTGTCTGGGTGGCTCAGTCAGACATGCATGTGGCTGTTGAACTCAGAATCATGAGTTTGAACCTCTTGTTTGGTGTACAGATTACAAATAAATAAATAAATTTTAAAAATTCACATCAACAAATATCTTCTAATCACACATATCTAAATACACAAATATATATGAATATTGACTCTCTCTGCAATTGATTTGTTTCACTCAGCATAATCTGCTCCAGTCCCGTCCATGTTGATACAAAAGTTGGGTATTCATCTTTTCTGATGGAAATAATATTCCATTCTATACATGGACCATATTTTCTTTATCCATTCGTCTGTTGAAGGGCATCTTGGCTCTTTCCACACTTTGGTAATCACTTCCTCGTGTAGCATAAGGAATAACATGAACGACATTAGAAGGAAAGGAAAAGTGAATTTGGGGAAATTGGAGGGGGAGACAAAGCATGAGAGACTGCACTCTGAGAAACAAACTGAGGGTTTTGGAGGGGCAGGGGGTGGAGGGTTTGTATTGCATGGAACACTGGGTGTGGTGTATAAACAATGAATCTTGGAACACTGAAAAAATAAAATAAAATTTAAAAAAATAAAATACATAAATAAAATACACACAAAATAAACTTACCTTGAAGCTCTAGCTTCATGGTTTTTAAAATTCCAAATCTTTCTCTCTCTTTCCCTATTTTTGTATTTGTATAAATAGCATACAGTGTTATATTAGTTGCAGGTATGCATTATAGTGATTCAGCAATATTACACATTACTTGTGCTCATCTAAACATGTGTACTCTTAATCCCATTTATCTATTTTACCTACCAACCTACCCAGCTCCCCTCCAACAACCTAACTTTTTTTTTTTGTTTTTTTTTTGTTTTGTTTTCTTTTGTTTTCCTCTATATTTATGAGTCTGGTTTATTTTCTGTCTATTTTTTGTTTGCTTTTGTTTGTTTTATTTATTAAATTCCAAAAAGATGTAAAATCTTATGGTATTTTTCTTTCCCTAAACTAATTTACTTAATTTAGCATTATATTTTCTAGATCCATCCATTTTTTTGCAGATGTCAAGATGTTATTTTTTTTTTTCTTTTATGGATGAGTAACATCCCAGTATGTGTGTGTGTGTGTGTGTGCATGTGTTTGTGTGTGTGTGTGTGTGTGTGTGTGTGCATGTGTGTGTGTGACATCTTTGGCCAAACATTTATTGATCAACCCTTGGGTTGCTTCCATACCTTAGCTATTGTAATAATGTTGCAACAAACACAAGGGTGAACATATCTTTTTGAATTTGTGTTTTTATTTCCTTTGTGTAAATATCCAGTAATGGAATTATGGGATCATATGGTAATTTTATTTTTAATTTTTAAAGAAACTTCCATACTCTTCCCTCAGTGACTGTACCAATTTGTATTCTTATCAATAGTAAAAAGGGTTCCCTTTTCTCCACATTCTCACCAACACTTGTTAGTGTGTGTGTGTGTGTGTGTGTGTGTGTGTGTGTCTGGGTGTGTGTTTGATTTTAGCCATTCTAGAAGGTGCAATGTGATATCTCATTGTGATTTTGACTTGCATTTTCCTGATAGTCAAGTTGAGCATCTTTTCATGTGTCTGTTGGCCATCTGTATGTGTTCTTTGTAAAAATGTCTATTCAAAACCTCTTCCCATTTTTCACTGGAGTTTTTAGGTATTAGGTTATATAAGTTTTTAAATGTATTTTAGATATTAACTCCTTATCAGATATTTGTTTACAAGTATCTTCTCCCATTTAATAGATTGCTTTTTGTTTTGTTGATGGCTTTCTTTGCTGTGCAGAATTTTTTATTTTGACACAGGCCCAACAGATTTTTTTTTTTTTTGGTCCTTTCTGTGTCTCTCCTCTTTCTTTCTCAATGAATTAGGCTCAAGGTACATCCATTTGGTTTATTTTTTTCAGCGAGTCAGTTCCTGGTTTCATTGACCTGTGTTATTTTATTTTAACTTATTTTGTTTTATTCCCTATTTCATTTTTTCTACTCTAATATTTATTATATCCTCTATGTGCTGGTTTGGAACTTTGTTTGTCCTTCCTTTTATAGCTCCTTTAGTTGTAAGGCAATTGTTTATTTGAGCTTTTTCTTGGTCTTTGAGGAAAGACTGTATTGCTATTATCTTCCCTCTTACAAAAGCTATTGCTTTCAAAAACTTTGTACAGAGGAGGGAGGGGTAAGATGGCAGAGAAGTGGGAGATACTGTTTCAACAGATCCCCTCAAGTGAGCCAATTATCTACCAGGGCACTCTGAACACCAACAAAATCAGCCTGAGGTGTAGTATTATACAGTTCTGGATCTCTATGGAGGCAGAAGACTCCAGTGGACTGGCAAAGCAGAGTGGGAATGATCAGACTGATACTGGAGATAAAGAGAAGGGGGAGGGAGCCACCATAAGTGACCCATTGGAAAGTTATATGCCAATACAAGAGTGCCCTGTGATTGGGGACCCGCATTAACTTGGAGTCTGGTTAAAAGCACTCAAAAAGAGCAAAAGATCTTAAGGGGAAACTGGGGGAATCAGGCGGGCATGGGTACAGGCTTAAGCCCATGGACCCAGGATGGCCACAGCCTGTGACCACCAAGTGCCAGAGAAAGTGCGGTGAAGCCACCAGGCCATGGTCCCTGAGTCACTGGTGCACAAGAGAGCATCTGGGTGGCAGTGCACATGATAACCTCTACATGGATGCCAGATGGTGCACTCTAGAACCACAGCCTTTTGCACTCTGTGCATGCTGCATGACTGGCGCCTGAGATGTGCTCCCAGCCCTCTCCTGAGAGAGATCCCTGTGGGCACTAGCCGGTGGTCTCCAGGACTTGTGAGAGTCTGAACATTCCTAGACTGGGCAGATGTGAAAATCTCAGCATGCTATCTCTGGTTGGGATGTCTTGGGCTGTCCTGACCTGCCCAGAAAACAGCCCCTGCAAAGGCACCCAATGGAAGCAGGTTCTCTGGACCAATATTGCTCATTGTTTTAGTAGTACTGAGGTACAGAGATAAGTGGGAGCTCCAGCAACTTCTGTGACAGTGACCGGGCATGTGCTCTGCCAGTGGGAGCTGGCAGAAAGGGAGTCTGTGTGCTCTGGACCACCTAGAGGGGATTAGACTGAGGCTTCTCTCTGAGAAGGAGGCCTGGGCACAGTTTGCTTCCTATAAACCTCCAAAGAACTGCCAAAAGCCACCAAGGGAGGGAAACCAAACCAAAACAAAACAAAACCTCAGGAGAACAAAAGCCTGAAAAAAATAATTTCCTCAGAGCTCAGCAATTTAATAGGGGGCAGGAGGACTCAATCCAAACAAGACGGACTGAAAAATGCAGCAGGCCCCTCCCTCAGAAAGCGAGCCAAAAAACAAACAAACAAACAAAAACAAACAAACAAACAAAACAACAAAAAAAACCAGAGGACAACCACCAGAGGGTCCCCATAAAACTGTAAAACCCCAATATGCCAATATGAGGGGAAAAGAAGATATTAAGCTCCCTGTATTGCCCTAAAACCCATATACTTTGGTCTTTTGAATTAAAAAACAAATTAACCTATTCACCACCACAATGAGAGATTCAATACAACACATTTCATAATAACCTTTTAACGTGAACTTTTTTGATATATATACCTGTGTTTTGCTTTTGCTTTTCTATTTTTTTAGTATTCATATAGAGATAAGCTTCAAGGTAATCCTCTTTTCCCAATGAATACTACCCCTATATATAAACAAGTTTTAATCCCTCTTTATCTCTAGAAAGTTGAGTACTTTAAAAAAGATATCAAGATACACCCAGGAAGAATAAAAATAACCATCTTGCCCACACTGAGGATTTAAAACCACCTTCCCATCTTCTTCTTGTGTCAGTGTTTCTGTGTATTTGTTTTCATTCTGGTATTATATAAAACTTACACTTCTGGTTCATTTTGGCTGGATTCTTTTTTTCTTGTCATTTACTTTTGTTGGTCTTTTTCTTTGTTCTCCCTCTCTCTGTCTCTTTTTTTTTTCCTGTCTCTCTCTCTCTCTCTTTCTCTCTCTCTCTTTTTTTTTTTCCTTTTTTCTTTATTTTTGGTGGAGACTCCAATTGCTCAGAAGTGTTCTAGGGTGCACCTTACCTAGATCACAGTTGATAAATTTGGCTACACATCCCTTCAGCCATCTCTCATCAAAACAAATAGGAGGAGGAATGCCCAACAGAGGAAAAATTCATAGACTGTGGACTCTCCATCAGAGCTATTGGATATGGACATAAACAGTATGTTGGAAAGGGAATTCAGGCTAACAATTATCCAGGCAGTGGCTAGATTGGAGAAAGCCTATAACGACAAAATGAAATTGATTAGGACAGAAGTGAAAGCCTCCAAGGAAGAAGTTAAAAATGCTATCAATGAGTTCCAATCTAATCTAAATTCTCTAACAGCTAGTGTAACTGAGGCAGAAGATAGAATTAGTGATCTAGAGGACAAACAAATAGAGAAAAAGGACCAGGAGGAATCCTGGAACAAATAGCTTAGAAGCCATGAAAACAGAATTAGAGAAATAAATGATACCATGAAACATTCCAATGTCAGAATTATTGGAATCCCTGAGGGAGAGGAGAAAGAAAGAAGACTACAAGATATTGTTGAACAAATTCCCATAAAAAAAATTCCCAAATATGGGGAATGGAACCAGAGTTCTTGTCCTAGAGACAGAAAGGTCTCCATCCAAGATCATAGAATCTAGAAAGACCTCGAGGCACATGTTTGTGAAATTGAGAAAATATAACTTTAGACAGGAGCTCTTGAGAGCAGCTAGGGGGAAGATTCCTTACATACAGAGGAAGGCCCATTCAGAATAGCATCAGACCTGTCCACAGAAAGCTGGCAAGCCAGAAAGGGCTGGCAAGAAGTATTCAGGGCATTAAATGAAAAGAGCATGCAGCCAAGAATATTTTATCCAGCAAGACTGACATTCAAATGGATGGAGAGATAAAGAGCTTTCAAGAACTGCAAGGTTTAAAAGAGTATGTGACCACCAAACCAGCATTACAAGAAATATTAAGGGGGATTCTATAACAGAAGAAGGAATCCAAGAGTATCATAGAATAGGAATTTACAGAGACAATGTACAGAAACAAGGACTTCACAGGCAACATGATGTCAATAAAATATATCTCTCAATAATGACTCTCAAGGAGACGGGCCTAAACGCTCCCAAAAAAATAACACAGAGTTTCAGATTGGATTAAATAACAGGACCCTTTCAAATGTTGTCTATAAGAGACCCATTTTGAACCTAAGGATATATCCAGACTGAAAGTGCAGGGAAAGAGAAGCATCTTTCATGCCAATGGGCCTCTAAAGAAAGCTGGGGTAGCGATTCACATATCAGATCAATTATCTGTTAAACTAATGACTGTAGTCAGAGATAAAGAAGGACACTACATCATTCTTAAGGGGACTATTCACCAAGAAGTTCTATCAATTGTAAATATTTATGCTCCCAATATGGGATCAACCAATTACATAAGAAAACTGTTAACCAAGATAAGGAGTCATATTGATATTAACATATTAATAGTAGGGGATCTTAACATGCCACTCTCAGTAATACACAGATCATCCAAGCATAAAATTAATAAATAAGAGCTTTGAATGACTATTGGACAAGATGGACCTCATAGATATATACAAAACATTCCACCCTAAAACAACAGAATACTCACTCTTCTCAAGTGCACATGGAACCTTCTCCAGAATAGACCACATACTGGGTCACAAATCAGGGCTCAACCAATACCAAAGACTGAGAATATTCCCTGCATATTCTCAGATCACAATGCTTTGGATTGGAACTCGATCACAAGAAAGTTTGGAAGGAATTCAAACACTCAGAAGCTAAATATCACCTTATTTAAGAATGTTTGGATCAACCAGGAAATCATGGAAAAACTAAAACAATTCATGGAAACAAATGAGAATGAAAACACTTTGGTTCAAAACCTATGGGATAAAGCAAAGGGAGACCTAAGAGGAAAATACAAAGCCATCCAAGCCTCCCTCAAAATAAAATTGAAAAATCCAGAATACACCAGCTCTCTTTGCACCTTACAGAACCGGAAAATCAACAACAAAATAAGCCAACCCCACACACAAGACGGGAAATAATCAAGATTAGAGCAGAGATCAATGAGATAGAAACTAGAGATACAGTAGCACACATCAATGAAACTAGAAGTTGGTTCCTTGAAACTATCAGTAATATCGATAAACCAATGGCTAAATTAGTCCAAAGAAAAGGGACAGGACCCAAATTAATAAAAGGGAGAGATTATGACTAACACCAAAGAAATATAAACAGTGACCAGAAATTATTATCAACAGTTGTATGTCAAAAAATTAAGAAACCTAGATGAAATGGATGCATTCTTGAAAACCTATAAACTTCCAAAACTGAATCAGAAAGAAATTGACAACCTGAATAGACCAATATTTAGTAACAAGATTGAAGGAGTGATCAAAAAACAAGAGTCCAGAACCTGATGGACTCCTTGGGGAATTCTATCAAGCATTCAAAGAAGAAATAATACTTACTCTCCTTAAGCTGTTTCAAAAAATTGAAGCAGAAGGAAAATTTCCAGACTGGTTTTATGAAACCATCATTACCCTGATCCCCAAACCAGGCAAAAACCACACCAAAAAGGAGAATTTCAGAACAATTGTCCCTGATGGATATGGATGCTAAGATTCTCAACAAGTTCCTAGCTAATAGGATCCAAGAATACATAAAAAAAATATTATCCACCATAACCAGGTGGGATTTATCCATGGGATGCAGAGGTGGTTCAACATTCATAAATCAATCAGTGTGATAGAACAAATCAATAAGAGAGGAGAGAAGATACACATGGTCCTCTAAATTGATGCAGAAAAAGCATTTGACAAGATGCAGCATCCATTCCTGATTAAAATGATTCAAAGCATAAGAATAGGCAGAACAAACTTTAACTTTATAAAATCTATCTATGAAAAACCCACAGCGAATATCATCCTCATGGGGAAACGCTAACAGCCTTCCCTTTGAGATCAGGAACACGACAAAGATGCCCACACTCACCACTCTTGTTCAACATAGTATTAGAAGTCCTAGCAACAGCAATTAGGCAAAAAAAAAAAAAAAAAAAAAAAAATTCAAATTAGCAATGAAGAAGTCAAAATACCTCTCTTCACATGACATGATACTTTATTGGAAAACCCCTAAAATTTCCTCCCCAAACTACTAGGACTCATACAGTCATTCAGTAATGTGACATGATACCAAAAAAAATGCACAGAAATCAGTTTCTTTCTTTTACACTAACAATGAAAATACAGAAAGGGAAATTAGAGAATTTATTCCATTTACTATAGCACCAAGAACCATAAGATACCTGGGAGTAAACCTAACCAAAGAGGGAAAGGATCTGTACTTGAGGAACTACAGAACACTCATGATATGAATTGAAGAAGACACAAAAAGATGGAAAACTATTCCTTGCTCCTGGGTCAGAAAAATAAACAGTTTTAAAATGTCTATACTGCATAGTGCTATCATCCATACTTTCAATGTCATTCTGGTCAAAATTCCATCAGCATTTGTCAAAGAACTGAAACAATCAATCTTAAAATTTGCATGTAATCAGAAGAGTCCCCGAATTGGTAAGGAAATGTTGAAAAAGGAAAGCAAAACTGGGGACATCACATTGCCTGATTCCAAGCTTTACTACAAAGCTGTGATCACCAAGGCAGCACAGTACTGGCAAAAAAGCAGACACATAGACAGGTGGAACAGAGTAGACAGCCCAGATATGGACTGACAACTCTATGGTCAACTAATCCTGGAGAAAGCAGGAAAAAAAATATACAGTGGGAAAAAAGACAGTCTCTTCAACAAATTGTGCTGGGAAAATGGGACAGTTATGTGTAGAAGAATGAAACTCGATCGTTCTCTTACACCATATACAAAGATAAACTCGAAATGGATAAAAGGCCTCAACGTGAGGCAGGGACCCATCAGAATCCTAGAGGACAACATAGGCAGTAACCTCTTGTACAATGCCCACAGAAACTTCTTTCAAGATATGTCTCCAAAGGCAAAGGAATCAAAAGTGAAAATGAGCTTTTGGGACTTCATCAAGATCAAAAGCTTCTGCACAGCAAAGGAAACAGTCAACAAAACAAAGAGGCAACCCACGGAATGGGTGAAGATATTTGCAAATGACAGTACAGACAAAGGGCTGATATCCAAGATCTATAAAGAACTCCCCAGAGTCAACACTCAAAAAACAGATAATCATGTCAAAAAATGGGCAGAAGACATAAACAGACACTTCTCCAAAGAAGACATGCATATGGCTAACAGACACATGAAAAAATGTTCATCATCACTGGCCATCAGGGAAACTCAAATCAAAGCCACATTGAGATACCACCTCACACCAGTTAGAATGGCCACAATTAACAAGACAATAAATAACAAGTGTCAGAAAGGATGTGGAGAAAGGGGAACCCTCTTACACTGTTGGTGGGAGTGCAAGTTGGTGCAGCCACTTTGGAAGAGCGTGATTCCTTAAGAAATTAAAAATAGGGCTTCCTTATGACCCTACAATTGCACTATTAGGTATTTACCCCAAAGATACAGATGTAGTAAAAAAAAGGGCCATCTAACCCAGAGTTCATAGAAGCAATGGTCAAGTCACCAAGATGACAGATGGAAAGAACCAAGATGCCCTTCAATTTGGGGCGCCTGGGTGGCTCAGTTGGTTAAGCCTCTGACTTCGGCTCAGGTCATGATCTCAGGGTCCTGGAATCGAGCCCCGCATCAGGCTCTCTGCTCAGCAGGGAGCCTGCTTCCTCCTCTCTCTCTGCCTGCCTCTCTACCCACTTGTGATCTCTGTCTGTCAAAAAAAAAGATGCCCTTCAATGGACAAATGGATAAGGAAGATATGGTCCATACGTACTATGGAGTATTATGCTTCCATCAGAAAGGATGAATACCCGACTTTTGTATCTACATGGACAGGACTGGAAGAGATTATGCTGAGTGAAATAAGTCCAGCAGAGAGAGTCAATTATCATATGGTTTTGCTTACTTGTGGAGCATAAGGAATAACACAGAGGACATGGGGAGATGAAGAAGAGAAGGGAGTTGGGGGAAATTGGAGGGGGACACAAACCATGAGTGAATGTGGACTGTGAGAAACAAACTGTGGGTTTGGAGGGTAGGGGTGATGGGGGGTTGGGTGATCCTGATAGTGGGTATTATGTTGGACACATATTGCATGGAGCACTGGGTGTTGTGCATAACAATATATTCTGGAACACTGAAAAAAAATTTTTTTAATTAAAAAAAATTTTGAACAGTTCTATTTTCATTTTCATCTTTCTCCTTAATTTTTTAATTTCCTCTTTGAATGTTTAGTTGACCCATTAATTATTTGAAAGCATGTTACTTAGTCTGCATGCTTTTATGTTCTTTCATGATTTTTCTAATATTGTCTTCCAGTTTCATATTGTTGTGGTTGAAAAGATGCGTGATGTAATTTTGGTCTTTATAATTGGATAAGACTTGTTTTGTGACTTCCAATACAATCTATTTTTAAGAATGTTTCAGGTGCATTTTAAAAGGATGTGTATTCTGCTCTTTTGGATGCAATGTTCTGAATACAGGTTTTAGGGTCATCCAAACCCTAAATGTTCAGGTGTGTCATCAAAGTGTCAAAAATACACTGTTTCCTTGTTACTCTTCTTTTTGGATAATCTATCTGTTGATGTAAGTGGGTGCTAAAGTTACTTACTATTATTGCATTACTGTCCATTTCTTCCTTTATGTCTGTTAATAGTTGTTATATATTTAGGTACTCCAATACTGACTGCAAAAATATTTACAATTATTGTCTCCTCTTATTGAGTTGTTCTGTTTATTATTATGTAGTGGTTTTATTTGTCTCTTGTTACAGTCCTTGTTTTAAGGTCCATTTTGTCTGGTATATGTATTGTTACCTAGCTTCCATTTTGCTTCCATTTGCATGGTACCTGTTTTTCCATCCATTCAAGTTCAATCTCCAGGAGTCTATAGGCCTGAAATGAACTTTTATAGATAGTACATGAATAGATCTTACTTTTTTTACCCATTTTGCCACCCTCTGTCTCTTAATGACAGTATTTAAAACATTTCCATTTAAACTAATTATTGATAGGTATGTACTTTTTGCTATTTTGTCAGTTGTTTTATGGTTGTTCTTGTGGTTCTTTTATGTTCTTTCTTCTTCTGTTGCTCTCTTCCTTTATGGTATGGTGTCTTCTTTAGTAATATACTTGGATTCCTTTTGCTTTTTTATGTACATTAGTACAGACTTTTGATTTGTGATTACCATTTAGCTCCTATATAACTCTTTATGCATATAGCATTTTACATTAAGTTGATGGTCAGTTAAATTTGAAACCAGTCTGGGGCACCTAAATGTTTCATTTGATTAAGTGTCTGCCTTCATCTCAGGTCATTATTTTGAGGTCCTGGGATCAAGCCTGGCTTCAGGCTCCCTGCTCACTGGGGAATCTGCTTCTCCCTCTCCCTCCACCCTTTGCCCACTCCTGATCACTCTCTCAAATAAATAAATTTTTTTTAAATGAAACCATTCTGAAAGCAGTACATTTTTACTCCTTTCCCCACATTTAGTGTATATGATGTCATAATTTGCATCTTTTTACTTTGTGTTTCTTTTGACTTTTTTAAAAAAAGATTTTATTTATTCATTTGAGAGAGAGAGCATGAGGGGTTGGATGGGCAGAGAGAGAGGGAGAAGCAGACTCTCCACAGAGCAGAGAGTCTGATTTGAGATTCAATCAGAGGACCCTATGATCATCACCTGAGGTGAAGGCAGATATTTAACCAACTGAGCCACCCAGGTGCACTACCCCCAAATCTTGTGAAGTCTGAGATCTACAGTACTTGATGGTAACTGGGCTCATGATTCAGAACATATTAGACATGTATAATGCTCAAGTTGCTTCCTTCCTTGGAATCTAGGTGGCCACTTAGCTTCAAAAACAGTGCCACTTTCAAGGTGCCTCAGTGGCTCAGTCATTAAGCATCTGCCTTTGGGTCAGGTCATGATCCCAGGGTCCTGGGATTTAACCCAGCATCAGGATCCCTGCTCAGTGGGAAGCTTGTTTCTCCCTCTCCCACTCCCCCTGCTTGTATCCCCTCTCTCACTGTGTGTCTCTCTGTTCAATAAACAAAATCTTAAGAAAATAATACTAATGCCACTTTCTTAGACCCAGGAATATTTTACTTTAACTTATGAAAGGATTAAATTATGTGTTGGTATTTACAATTGTAGATTTTAAGCAATGTTTTACCATTAATAACTTGTTTAAATATCTTCGTCCGAGAAGAAGCTAAACTCCATCTGTGAGTCCTTCAGTGGCAGGTGAAGAGGAGAAGGAGGCAGAGGAAATAATAGCTGATAGTGATCCTGAGGAACCTTTCTGTGACCTGGATGTGTGGAGGTATTCCAGGGATTAGAATAAGATCTATGCCTTGGGAAAAAGGATAGATTGAGAATATCAGTCAAAATATGTAATTTTACTTTAAACATGAAAGTTGGTGCAATTTTTGTATTGTGAATTATACAGTGAACAGGGAAATGTGTTTGAAAACATCCATGTAAAATCTATAAGAAAAGTAAAAACTCCTGTAAATAGTAATCAGGGGAAAAATTGAATTTTTCCAGGATGCATTAATCTATAAATGCTCCTTCTTTACAACATGTCTTCCCTCAGACTAGATGTTTTCAAAAGGGCACAATCCCTCCCCCTCAAGGGAACATTTGGAAGTGTATGGAGTCAGTTTTAGTTGTCACTGCAGGGTATGGGGTAGGGTTGCTACTGGTAGTGGAAAATAGATAGAGGAGCCACTAAACATTCTACAATGCACAGATTAGGCCCCAAAGAATCAATAGACCCAAAATGACAATAGTGCTAAAGTTGAAAATCTCTGCCCTATAGGCATCCACTGTTCTGAGTCAGGGGATAGTGGTATAATGGTCATTTTTTTAATGCCTTCTTATTTAAACGATTATGCCTGGACTCCTATGCATTAAAATTTAGTTTTCACATTTGAACTATTTCTATCAATGGAGTCAGGTTTTTGCTTTTTATCTTACTATTTTAGCTAAACACTGTGTCTATTAAAATCTGTTTTATGTGGTTATATTTGTCCATTTTCATTGCTAAAATACATATATTCCATTATATAAATTTACAATCATTCAATCTCAATTTTGATGGAGAGTAGGAATATTATCACTTTGGGGCTATTATAAATGATATTTTATGGAAATTTGTATAAATGCTTCCCATTGCCTTAGGAAAAACATTGGGGTGCTTGGGTGGCTCAGTCATTAAGCATCTGCCTTCAACTCAGGTCATGATCCTGGGATCCTGTGATTGAACCTCATATCAGGTTCTCTGCTCTGTGGAGAGTCTGCTTCTCCCTCTCTCTCTGCCCCTCCAACCCCTCATGCTCTGTCAAATGAATAAATGAAAAAAAATTTTTTTAAATGTCAAAAGAAACACTAAGTAAAAAGATGCAAACTATGACATCATATACACTAAATGTGGGGAAAGGAGTAAAAATGTACTGCTTTTATAATGTTTTCAATTTTTTAAATTTTATTTATTTATTTATTTGAGAGAGTGATCAGGAGTGGGCAAAGGGTGGAGGGAGAGGGAGAAGCAGATTCCCCAGTGAGCAGGGAGCCTGAAGCCAGGCTTGATCCCAGGATCTCAAAATCATGACCTGAGATGAAGACAGACATGGAGATCAAGACCCACATGAGGCTCCCTGCTCAGCAGGAAGCCTGCTTCTCCCTCTGCCTGCCTCTCCCCCTGCTTGTGTTCCCTCTCTCACTGTGTCTTTCTCTGTCAAATAAATAAATAAAATCTTTAAAAAATTATTTATCTTCTGTATTTAAGACTGCAATTTTGGGGGTGTAGGGTGCTTCTTAAATTTATTAATGCCAAAACAATTCCCAAATTACTATAGGAAGTTACAGTCATATCAGTATTTTATGAAACTTTAATTTGTTTTATTTCCTCACCAATATTTTATATCCTATGAATATTTAATTGTGCACACATGCTAGTTATCAGAAGATATCTCACTGTGGTTTTAATATGCATTTTCCTAATTGACAGTGGGTTAAATATTTGTTAATTTGTTTATTAGATATCAGAATTAAGCCTTTCTCATTGTTTTTTGGCTTTGCACTTTTTTTTTATATTTCTTCATCAGAAATTTTGAAAGTACTCTCATTTTGAGGCTTCTTTAGATCCACATTATGACTTTTTTTCATTAACAGAAATTGCTTATTTTATTTTATTTTTTTTTAAGATTTCATTTATTTATTTGTCAGAGAGAGAGAGAGAGCACAGGCAGGCAGAGTGGCAGCAGAGGCAGAGGGAGAACCCTCCCTGCCAAGCAAGGAGCCTGATGTGGGATTCAATCCCAGGATGCTGGGATCATGACCTGAGCCAAAGGCAGCCGCTTAACCAACTGAGCCACACAGGCGTCCCACAAATTGCTTATTTTAATACACTCAAAATCATCCACTTGTTTTAGTTTCAGTAGATTTTATGTCTTTCATGAAATATTTCCCTTAGAGTATAAAGACAGTGGCCATACTTTCCTTCCTTTTTTAAATTAACATATAATATATTGCTTGTTTCAGGGGTACAGGTCTGTGATTCATCAGTATTACACAATTTACAGCACTCACCATAGCACATACCCTCCCCAATGTCTTAACACCCAGCCACCCCATCCCTCCCACCATCCTCCCCTCCAGCAATATTCAGGTTTTCTTTCCTGAGATTGAGTATCTTATGGTTTGTCTCCCTCTCTGGTTTTATCTTGTTTCATTTTTCCCTTCCTTCCCCTATGATTCTCTATATTTTTTTCTCAAATTCCTCACATCAGTGAGATCATATAATTGTCTTTCTCTGATTGACTTCATTTTGCTTAGCATAATACCCTCAACTTCCATCTACATCATTGCAAATGGCAAGATTTTTTTTAAGATTGTTTGTTTATTTATTTATTTGACAGAGAGATGGAGAGAGAGCACAAGTAGAGCGACAGGCAGTGGGAGAGGGAGAAGCAGGCTGTCCGCTGAGGAGGGAGCCTGATGCAGGGCTGATTCCCAGGACCCTTGGAATCATGACCTGAGCTGAGGCAGCTGCTTAACTAACCAAGCCACCCAGGTGCCCCAAGATTTCTATTTTTTAATGGTTGCATAGTATTCTATCTTTATCCATTCTTCTGTTGCTGGACATCTAGGGTGTGTCCATAGTTTGGTTTTTGTGGACATTGCTGCTATAATCATTCAGGTACACGTGCCTCTTTGGATCATTACATTTCTTTTTTTTTTTTTTAAGATTTTATTTATTTGACAGAAGATATCACAAGTAGGCAGAGGCAGGCAGAGAGAGAGAGGGGAAATCAGGTTCCCCTGCTGAGCAGAGACCCTGATGTGGGGCTCAATCCCCAGACCCCAAGATCCTGACCTGAGCTGAAGGCAGAGACTTAACAAACTGAGCCACCCAGGCACCCCTACATTTCTTTCTTTATTGTAAATACCCAGTAGTGCAATTGCTGGGCCATAGGGTAGCTCTATTTCAACTTTTTGAAGAACCTCCATACAGTTTTACAGAGTGGCTGCACAAGCTTGCATTTCCACCAACATTGTAGGAGGGTTTCCCTTTCTCCACATCCTCACCCACACCTTTCATTTCCCAACTGGTTAATTTTAGCCCGTCTGACTGGTGGGAGGTGGTATCTCACTGTGGTTTTGAGTTATAGCTCCCTGATCCCGAGTAATGTTGAGTACTTTTTCATGTGTCAGTTGGCCATATGGATGGATGTCTTCTTTGTAGAAAGGTCTTTTCATGTTTTCTGCCCATTTCCTGATTGTTACTTTATTCTTTGGGTGTTTAGTTTGATAAGTTCTTTATAGATTTTGGATACTAGATGGGGAGACAAGATGGTGGAGAAGTAGGAGGCGCTGTTTCAACCGGTCCCCTAAAGTGAGCTGATTATCTACCAAAGAACTCTGATAACCTATGAAATCAGCCTGAGATTATAATTATGCACTTCTGGATCTCTACAGGGGCAGAAGATGCCAGTGAACAGGTAGAGCACAGTGGGAACATTGGACTGATATTGGAAGATAAACAAAAGTAGGAGGGAGCCACCAGAAGTGACCCATTGGAAAGTAATATCCCAATACGAGAGTGCCCTGTGATTGGGGACCAACATTAATTGGAGTCTGCTTGAAAGCAATCAAAATGAGCAAAAGATCTTAAGGGGAAATTGGTGGAATTGGGGGGAAATTTGTGGAAATGGGTGGTTAAAGACAGGTACTTAGGCCACGAACCCAGGACGGCCACTGCTGGCACTAAAATAGAGAGTGCAGCGAAGAAGCCAGGTCTTGGTCTCTGAGTCACTGGTGCACTTGAGAGCCTCTGGGTGGTGGCACCCATGAGAAAGTCTGGTGTGGACGCCAGCTGACACTCTCTAGAACCACAGCCTTTTGCTCTCTGCAAGCATGCTGCAAGACCAGGGTCTGAGTCGCGCTCCATACCCTCCTGAGAGAGGTTCGTGCAGGCACTAGCCAGTGCTCTCTAGGACCAGGAGATTCTGAACAGTCCCAGTCTGGGCCAGCATGAAAATCTCAGAGTGCTATCTCTGGTTTGGACTTGCCCAGAGAGCTGAGGCTAGTATTTCTCACGGTTTTGGGTACGAGAGAGTTCCTGTGACCCCAGAGACCACGACTGGGCACATGCTATGCAAGTGGCAGAGGGGGAATATATGTTCTCTGGTGCACCCAGAGGGGAACAGACTGAGGCTTCTTTCTGAGATGGAGGACTGGGTGCAGTTTGTTTTCTTCTAAACCTCCAAAGAACTACCAAGAGGCAACAAGGGGAGAAAAAACAAACAAACAAACAAACAAACAAAACCTCTAGAAAACAAAGGCCTGAAAAACAGGTTTACTCAGAGCCCAGCCCCTTAATAGGGATAGGAGGACTCAACACTAGCAAGACTAGTTGAAAAATCATGCGGCAGGCCCACCCCCTGAAAGTCAGCTAAAAAAACCACAAGAGGACAACCATCACTACTTCATAGATATGACTTTTATTTTTAATTTGTTCCTACTATTCTCATCCTTTTCATTTTTATATAACTTTTTAACATATTTACCATCACAATGAGATGTTCAGTACATCAAATTCCATAATAACCTTTTAACCTGAAAATTTTTGATACATATGCTTCTGTTTTGCTTTTGCTTTTCTATTTTTAATTTATTTAATTTTTTAAAAATATTCATATAGAGGGGAGACAAGATGGCGGGGAAGTAGGAGGAGGCGCTGTTTCAACCCATACCCTAAAGTGAGCTGATTACCTGCCAAAGAACTCTGATCACCCATGAAATCAGACTGAGATCAGAATTATACAAGTTTGGATCTCTATAGGGACAGAAGATGCCAGTGGGCAGGTAAAGCTGAGTGGGAATGTTGGACTGATATCGGAAGAGAAACAAAATGGGGAGGGAGCCACCAGTGGCGACCGATTGGAAAGTAATACCCCAATACAAGAGTGCCCTGCATCTGAGGACCAACATTAACTTGGAGTCTGGTTGAAAGCACTCAAAAAGAGCAAAGGATTGTGGGGTGGGGGGAAATTGTGGGAATCGGGGTGGTAGGGACAGGGGCTTAAGTCCCCAGACTCAGGACAGCCACCCCTGGCACTGAACTAGAGAGAGTGCTGTGGAGAAACCAGATCTTGTTCCTTGAGCCACCAGCGTGCCTGAGAATCCATGGGGTCCATCTCCTGTGAGGGGCTGGGAGCCTCGCCAGACTACAGAACGCTGCACCAGGCTATCAGAGCCTGAGACACGAGTGGCCCACACCCCCCGGGAGAGGTGCTCTCAAACCCGGAAAGACCAGGCACTCCCAGCCCGGACCAGTGGGAAAATCTCAGTGTGTGATTGGTGCCTGGAACCTCTTGGCAGTCTGGAGTTGCCCAGGCAGCCGCCGCTGCTGTGGTTTTGTGTAAAAGCAGGAGATCCTGTGTCCCCATGGACCGCGACTTGGAACCTGCTCTGCCAGCAGCCAAGGAGGAGCTTATGGGTTCTGCAGCGTCCACAGGGGAGCAGACTGAGGCTTCTCTCTGAGAGGCAGTTTGGGGTGCAGTTTGCTTTCCTCTAAACACCAAAAACCATCAAAAGCTGTCAAGGCGAGAGAAAACAAATGAACAAACATAAAAACCTTCAGAGAACAAAAGCCTGAAAAACCGGTTTCCTCAGAGCCCACCACTTTGAGGGGGCGGGAGGACTTAACTCAGGGAACATCACTGACTGAAAACCCAAGTGGCAGGCCCCTCCCCCAGAAAACAAGCCAGGAAAAAAAAAAGGGGAAAAAAAAAAGACAAGAGAACAACCACCACTACTTCATAGATACAACTTTTGTTTTTAACTCGTTCCCACTATTCTGGTTCATTTTTTTTTCTATATAGATAATTTTTTAACCTATTTACCATCACAGTGAGATGTCCAGTACATCAAATTCCATAATAACCTTTTAACCTGAACTTTTTGATACATATACCCATGTTTTTGTTTTGCTTTTCTATTTTTTAAATTTTTTTTTAATTTTAGTTTAGTTTAGTCTATTCTTTTTATATTTTAATTTTCTAATATTCATATAGAGTTAAACTTCAAGGAAATCCCCTTTCTCCAATCAATGCTACCCCTATAGGTAAACCAATGTTTAATCCCCCTTTATCTTAGGAAAGTTGAGTCCTTTAACAAAGATATCAAGATACATCCAGGAAGAATCAAAATAAGCTTCCTCTCACACACTGAGAATTTATAACCACTCTCCCAACTTTTTTTCCGCCAGTATTTCTGTGTATTTGTTTTTCTCCTGGTAGTATATATATCTTATACTTGGGGTTCTTTTTCAAGAGGTTCTTAATTTTTGCTTTTATATACATATATATATATTTTTTTCTTTTTTTCTCTTGGCATATATTTTCATCACTCTTTTTGTTTGTCTGTTTTTGTTTGTGTACTTCATAAATCTTATCTTGGGGCGCATTTGGGCTGAGCCTTCTCTTTTATCTTCCCTTTTTTTCCTGTCTCTCTCTCTCTTTTCTTTCTTTTTTTCTTTTCTTTTTTCCCTCCTTTGCATGGGGAATCCTGATTGCTCAGAAGCTTTCCAGGGTCCACCTTGACCGCACCATGGTCGATATATCCAGCTACGTCTGTTCAGCCATCTCTCACCAAAATGACTAGGAGCAGGAATGCCCAACAGAAGAAAAAAACAGAGACTGGGCCTTCTGCAACACAGCTAATGGCTATCAACATAGACAATATGTCAGAAAGGGAATTCAAGCTAACAATTATCCAGGCAATAGCTAGGTTGGAGAAAACCATGGATGACAAAATGGAATTGATTAGGGCAGAATTGAAAACCACCAGGGGTGATGTTCACAATGTTAGGACAGAACTGAAAGCCACCAGGGATGATGTTCAAAATGCTTTCAGTGAGTTCCAATCTAATCTAAATTCTCTAAAAGCTAGGGTAACTGAGACAGAAGATAGAATTGGTGATCTGGAGGACAAACACAGAGAGAGAAAGGATCAGGAAGAAGCCTGCAACAAACAGCTTAGAAGCCACGAAAACAGAATCAGGGAAATAAATGATGCCACGAAACGTTCCAATGTCAGAATTATTGGAATTCTGAAGGGGAGGAGAAAGAAAGAAGTCTAGAAGATATAGTGGAACAAGTTCTCCATGAAAATTTTCCCAATCTCACAAATGGAACCAGCGTTCACGTACTAGAGGCAGAACGGTTTCTCCCCAAGATTATAGATTCTCAAAAGTCCTCAAGACAACTGATAGTAAGAATGAAGAATTATAATTGTAGGTTGATCCTCTTGAAAGCCGCTAGGACAAAGATGCTCCTTACGTACAGAGGAAAGCCCATCAGAATAACGTCAGACCTGTCCACAGAGAACTGGCAAGCCAGAAAAGGCTGGCAAGATATATTGAGGGCACTAAATGAGAAGAACATGCAGCCAAGAATACTTTATAGAGCAAGACTGACATTCAAAATGGATAGAGAGATAAAGAGCTTCCAAGACCGGCAAGGCTTAAAAGACTATGCAACCACCAAGCCGACACTGCAGGAAATTTGAACGGGGGTTCTATAAATGAGGAAAAATCCTAAGAATATCATTGAAATATAGAGATATAAATAAAGAGATATAGAATATAGATATATGGAGATATATCGATATATATTGAGATATATAGAGACAATCTACAGATTGATATATATTGAGATATATAGAGACAATCTACAGAAAGAAAGACTTTAAAGGTAACACGATGTCAATAAAAATGTATCTATCAATAATCACTCTCAATGTGAAAGGCCTAAATGCGCCCATAAAATGACACAGGGTTGCAGACTGGATAAAACGACAGGACCCATCCTACAAGAGACCCATTTGGAACCTAAGGATACACCCAGACTGAAAGTGAGGGGACAGAAAAGCATCTTTCATGCCCACGGGCCTCACAAAAAGGCCGGGATAGCGATTCTCATATCAGATCAATTAGATTTTAAACTAAAGACTATAGACAGAGATACATAAGGACACTACATAATTCTTAAAGAGTTTATCCACCAAGATGATCTAACAATTGTAAATATCTATGCAGCCAATTACATAAGAAAACTATTAATCAAGATGAAGAGTCATGTAATGAATACATTAATAGTAGGAGATCTGAACATGGCTCTCTCAGTAATACACAGGTCATCCAAGCAGAAAATCAATAAAGAAACAAGAGCATTGAATGACACATTGGGACAGATGGACTTCATTCCACCCTAAAACAACAGAATACTCATTCTTCTCAAGTGCACATGGAACCTTCTCCAGAATAGACCACATACTGGGTCACAAATCAGGACTCAACCGATACCAAAGGACTGAGATTATTCCCTGCATATTCTCAGATCACAATACTTTGAATCTGGAGCTCAATCACAAGGAAAAGATCGGAAGGAACTCAAACACCTGGAAGCTAAAGACCACCTTGCTTAAGAATGCTTGGATCAACCAGGAGATCAAAGAAGAACTTCAACAATTCATGGAAACCAATGAGAATGAAGACACTTCGGTCCAAAACCTATGGGATACAGCAAAGGCGGTCCTAAGGGGGAAATCCATAGCCATCCACGCCTCCCTCAAAAAAATTGAAAAATCCAGAATACACCAGCTGTCTCTACACCTTAATGAACTGGAGAATCAACAACAAATCCAACTAACTCCACACGTAAGAAGGGAAATAATCAAGATTAGAGCAGAGATCAACGAGGTAGAAACCAGAGATACAGTAGAACGTATCAATGAAACTAGAAGCTGGTTTTTTGAAAGAATCAATAAGATTGATAAACCATTGGCCACACTAATCCAAAAGAAAGGAGAGGAAGCCCAAATTAATGAAATTATGAATGAAAAGGGAGAGATCACAACTAACACCAAGGAAGTAGAAACAATCATCAGAAGTTATTATCAACAGTTATATGCCAATAAGTTAAGCAACCTAGATGGAATGGATGCATTCCTGGAAAACAATAAACTCCCAAAATTGAACCAGGAAGAAACTGACAACCTGAATAGACCGATATCTAGTAACGAGATTGAAGCAGTGGTCAAAAGCCTCCCAAAATTCCCTGGGGAATTCTATCAAACTTTCAAAGAAGAAATAACACCTATTCTCCTGAAGCTGTTTCAAAAAATTGAAGCAGAAGGAAAACTTCCAGTCTTTTTATGAAGCCAGCATTACCCTGATCCCCAAACCAGGCAAAGACCCGACCAAAAAGGAGAATTTCAGACCAATATCCCTGATGAATATGGATGCTAAGATTCTCAACAAGATCCTAGCAAACAGGATCCAACAGCACATGAAAAAGATTATCCACCATGACCAGGTGGGTCCACATATGGACCCTCAACTCTATGATCAAATTCTCTTCGACAAAGGAGGAAAAAATATACAGTGGAAAAAGACAGTCTCTTCAATAAATGGTGCTGGGAATATTGGACAGCTTTGTGTAGAAGAATGAAACTCGATCATTCTCTTACACCATACACAAAGATAAACTCGAAATGGATAAAAGACCTCATCGTGAGGCAGGAATCCATCAGAATCCTAGAGGAGAATATAGGCAGTAAGTCTTTGATATCAGCCACAGCAACTTCTTTCAAACTACGTCTCCAAAGGCAAAGGAAACAAAAGTGAAAATAAATTTTTGTGACTTCACCAAGATCAAAAGCTTCTGCACAACAAAGCAAACAGTCAACAAAACAAAGAGGCAGCCCACAGAATGGGAGAAGATATTCGCAAATGACAGTACAGACAAAAGCCTGATATCCAGGATCTATAAGGAACTCCTGAATCTCAACACACACAAAGTAGATAATCATGTCAAAAAAAGGGCAGAAGACATGAACAGGCATTTCTCCAATGAAGACATATAAGTGGCTGACAGATACAGGAAAAAATGTTCATTATCACTAGCCATTGGGGAGATTCAAATCAAAACCACATTGAGATACCACCTTACACCAGTTAGAATGACCAAAGTTAACAATACAGTAATCGACAAGTGTTGGAGAGGATATGGAGAAAGGGGAATGCTCTTATACTGTTGGTGGGAATGCAAGTTGTACAACCGCTTTGGAAAACAGTGTGGAGATTATTTGAGAAATTAAAAATAAAGCTTCTCTATGACCCTGCAATGCACTATTGGATATACCCCCCAAAGATACAGATGGAGTGAAAAGAAGGGCCATCTGTACCCCAATGTTCATAACAGCGATGGCCACAGTCGCCAAACTATGGAAAGAACCAAGATGCCCTTCAACCGATGAATGGATAAGGAAGATGTGGTCCATATACACTATGGAGTATTATGCCTCCATCAGGAAGGATGAATACGCAACTTTTGTATCAACATGGACATGACTGAAAGAATTAGTGCTGAGTCAAATAAGTCAAGAAGAGAGAGTCTATTAACATATGGCTTCACTTATTTGTGGAGCATAAGAAATAACAGAGGATGTGGGGAGATGGAGAGGAGAAGGGAGTAGGGGGCATTGGAGGGAGAGACAAAGCATGAGAGACTATGGACTCTGAAAAACCATCTGAGGGTTTTCGAGGGGTGGGGCATGGGAAGTTTGGTGAGCCTGGTCTTGGGTATTATGGAGGGCACGTATTGCATGGAACACTGGATGTGGTACATAAACAATGAATTCTGGTACACTGAAAAGAAATTTAAAAAATAAATTAAAAAAAATATTTTGAATGTTAATGCTTTATCTCATATGTCATTTACAAATATCTTCTACTATCTCCCCAGCTGTATTTTGGTTTTGTTGAATCTCTCCTTTGCTATACGAAGCTTTTGATCTTGATTAAATCCCAATAGTTCATCTTTGCCTTTGCTTCCTTTATTTTGACGATGTTTCTAGGAAGAGGTTGCTGTGGCTGAGGTCAATGAGGTTGCTGCCATGTCCCAAGGATTTTAATGAATTCGTGTCTCACATTGAGGTCCTTCATCCATTTTGAGTCTGTTTTTGTGTGTGGTGTAAGGAAATGGCCCAGTTTCATTCTACTTCATGTGTCTTTCCAATTTCCCCAATACCATTTTTTGAAGAGACTTTTTTTCCCATTGGACAGTCTTTCTTCCATTGTTGAAGATTAGTTGACCATAGAGATAAGGGTGCATTCCTGTGAATACCATACTGTCTTGATGTTCACAGCTTTGTAATAGAGCTTGATATCTGGAATTGTGATGTCACCAGCTTTGGTTTTCTTTTTCAACATTTCTCGGGCTATTTGGGGCCTTTTCTGAATCTATATAAACTTTAGGATTATTTTTCCATTTCTTAGAAAAAAGTTGATGGTATTTTGATAGGGATTGCATTAAATGTGTAGATTGTTCTAGGTAGCATAGACATTTTCACACTACTTGTTCCTCCAATCCATGAGCATGGAACGTTTTTCCATTTCTTTTTGTCTTCTTCAATTTCTTTCATGAGTCTTCTATAGTTCTCTGAGTACAGATTCTTTGCCTCCCTGGTTAGATTTATTCCTAGGTATCTTATGTTTGGGATGCAATTGCAAATGGGATTGACTCCTTAATTTCTCTTTCTTCTGTCTTCCTGTTGGTGTATAGAAATGCAACTGATTTCTGAGCATGGATTTTATATCCTGACAGATTCTTTGCCTCCCTGGTTAGATTTATTCCTAGGTATCTTATGTTTGGGATGCAATTGCAAATGGGATTGACTCCTTAATTTCTCTTTCTTCTGTCTTCCTGTTGGTGTATAGAAATGCAACTGATTTCTGAGCATGGATTTTATATCCTGACACTTTAATTAATTCCTGTATGAGTTCTAGCAGTTTTGGAGCGGAGTCTCTTAGGTTGTCCACATAATGTCTCATATAATCTGCAAAGAATGAGAGTTTGACTTCTCCTTTACTGATTTGGATTGTTTAATTTCTTTTTGTTCTCTGATTGCCGAGGCTAGGACTTCTAGTACTATGTTGAATAGCAGTGGTGATAGTGAACATCCCTGCCATGTTTCTGACCTTAATGGAAAAGCTTTCAGTTTTTCCCCATTGAAAATTATATTTGCTGTGGGTTTTTCATAGATGGCTTTGGTGATATTGAGGTATGTACCCTCCCTGCCAACACCATGAATAATTTTGATCAAGAAAGGATGCTGTACTTTGTCAAAAATTTTTTTGGCACCTATTGAAAGTATTATATTGTTCCTGTTGTTTTTTTTTTATTAATGTATTGTATCACTTTGATAGATCTCCTGATGGTTGAATCAACATTGCAGCCCAGGAATAAATTCCACTTGGTTTTGGTGAGTAATTCTTTTAATGTACTATTGTATCCTATTGGCTGTATTTTGATGAGAATTTTTGCATCCATGTTCATCAGGGATATTACGCTATAATTCTTTTTGATGGGATCTTTGTCTGGCTTTGGAATCAAGGTAATGCTGACTTCATAAAATGAGTTTGGAAGTTTTCCTTCCATTTCTATTTTTTGGAACAGTTTTAGGAGAATAGATATTAATTCTACTTTAAATGTTTGGTAGAATTCCCCCGCAAGGCCATCTGGCTCTGGGCTCTTTGTTGGGAGATTTTCGATTACTGCTTCTTTTTTTTTTTTTTTTTGTTTTAACTGGTTATGGATCTCTTCAGGTTTTCTATTTCTTCCAGCTTCAATTTTGATGGTGTATACATCTCTAGGAATGTATCCCTTTCTTCCAGATCATCTAATTTGCTGGCATATAGTGGTTCATAATATATTCTTATAATTGTATTACTTTGGTGTTGGTTGTTATCTCTCCTCTTTCATTCACAATTTTATTAATTTGGTCCTTTCTCTTTTCTTTTTGATAAGTCTGGCCAGGGGTTTATCAATCTTATTAATTCTTTCAAAGAATGAACTCCTACTTTCAATGTTCTGTTCTACCGTTCTTTTGGTTTCTATTTCATTGATTTCTGTTCTGATCTTTATTATTTCTCTTCTCTTTCTGGGGTTTGGTTTTATTTTGGTCCTTTCTCCAACTCCTTTAGGTGTAGGGTTAGGTTGTACATTTGAGACATTTCTCGTTTCTTGAGAAATGCTTGTATTGCCGTATGCTTTCTTCTCTGGATGCCCTTTCCTGTGCCCCACAGATTTTGAACAGTTTCACTTTCATTTTCATAAGTTTCCTTGAATTTCTTCAATTCTTCTTTAATTTCCTGGTTGACTCATTCATTATGTAGTAGGATGCTCTTTACCCTCATGTATTTGAGTTTGTTCCACCTTTCCTCTTTAGATTGAGTTCTAATTTCAAATAATTGTGGTCTGAAAGTAAACAGGGAAGGATCCCAATCTTTTGGGACCAGTTGAGACCTGATTAGTGACCCAGAGTGTGATGTATTCTAGATAATGTTCCATGTGACCAGAGAAAAATGTATATTCTGTTGCCTTGGGAAAGAATGTTCTTAATATATCTATGATGACCATCTGGCTCATGGTGTCATTTATTTTTAAAATTATTTTAAGCTCTTTTTTTCAGTGTTCCAAGATTCATTTTTAATGCAGTACACCAAGTTCTCATTGCAGTATGATCCCACCTTAATTCCCATCACCAGGACCACCCAACCGCCCAGGCACCTCTCCTCCAAAACCCTCAGTTTATTTCTCAGAGTCCATAGTCTCTCATGGATCATCTCCTCCTCTGATTTCCCCCAACACACTTCTCTTTTTCCCCAAAGTCCTCTATGCTTTTCCTTATGCGACACAAGCAAGTAAAGCCATACAATAAATGACTCTCTCTGCTTGACATATTTCACTTAGCATAATCTCCTCCAGTCCCATACATGTTGATAAAAAAGTTGGGCATTCATTCTTTCTGATGGAGGCATAATATTCCATTTATATATAAACCATATCTTCTTTATTCAATTGATCTGTTGAAGGACATCTTGGATCTTTCCACAGTTTGGCGACTCTGACCATTGTTGCTATGAACATTGGGATAAAAATGGCCCTTCTTTTCACTCCATCTGTATCTTTGGGGGGGATATCCAATAGTGCAATTACAGGGTCATAGGGAAGTTCTATTTTTAATTTCTTTTTTAAAAATTTCATTTCAGTGTAACAGTATTCATTGTTTTTGCACCACACCCAGTGCTCCATGTAATATGTGCCCTCCCCAATACCGACTACCTGGTTCCTCCAACTGCCCACCCCCCGCCCCTTCAAAACACTCAGGTTGTTTTTCAGAGTCCATAGTCTCTCATGGTTCTCCTCCCCTTCCAATTTCCCTCAACTCCCTTCTCCTCTCCATCTCCCCATGTCCTCCATGGTATTTGTTATGCTCCACAAATAAGTGAAACCATATGATAATTGACTCTCTCTGCTTGACTTACTTCACTCAGCATCATCTTTTCCAGTCCCATCCATGTTGCTACAAAAGTTGGGTATTCATCCTTTCTGATGGAGGCATAATACTCCATAGTGTATATGGACCACATCTTCCTTATCCATTCGTCCGTTGAAGGGCATCTTGGTTCTTTCGACAGTTTGGCAACCGTGGCCATTGCTGCTATGAACATTGGGGTACAGATGGCCCTTCTTTTCACTCCATCTCTATCTTTGGGGTAAATACCCAGTAGTGCAATTGCAGGGTCATAGGGAAGCTCTATTTTTAATTTCTTGAGGAATCTCCACACTGTTCTCCAATGTGGCTGCACCAACTTACATTCCCACCAACAGTGTAAGAGGGTTCCTCTTTCTCCACATCCTCTCCAACACTTGTTGTTTGCTATCTTGTTAATTTTAGCCATTCTAACTGGTGTGAGATGGTATCTCAATGTGGCTTTGATTTGAGTCTCCCTGATGGCTAGTGATGATGAACATTTTTTCCTGTATCTGTCAGCCATTTGTATGTCTTCATTGGAGAAGTATCCGTTCATGTCTTCTGCCCATTTTTTGATGTGATTATCTCTTTTTTGACTGTTGAGTTTGAGGAGTTATTTATAGATCTTGTATATCAGCCCTTTCTCTGTACTGTCATTTGTGAATATCTTCACCTGTTCCGTGGGTTTCGTTTTGTTTTGTTGACTGTTTCCTTTGTTGTGCAGAAGCTTTTGATCTTGATGAAGTCCCAAAATTTCATTTTTGCTTGTTTCCTTTGCCTTTGGAAACATGTCTTGAAAGATGTTACTATTGCCAATGTCAAAGAGGTAATAGCCTATATTCTCTAGAATTTTGATAGACTCCTACCTTACGATGAGGTCTTTTATCCATTTTGAAGTTATATTTGTGTAAGGTGTAAGGGAATGGTCTTAAATATAGAAGAATTAATTCTTCTATATGTAACTGTCTAATTTTCCCAGCACAATTTATTGAAGACACTGTCTTTTTTCCACTGCATATTTCTTGTTGCTTAGCTGAAGATTATTTTACCATAGAGTTCTGAGTCTATACCTGAGCTCCCTACTCTGTTCCACTGGACTACAGGACTCTTTTTCTGCCATGCTGTCTTCATGACCACAGCTTTGTAGTAAAGCTTGAAATCAGGCAACATAATGCCACCAGTTTTGTTTTTCTTTTTCAACATTTCCTTAGCAATTCTTGGTCTCTTCTGATTCCACACAAATTTTAGGATTATTTGCTCCAGCTCTTTGGAAAATGCCGATGGAATTTTGATTGGAATGACATTGAAACCATAGATTGCTCTAGGCTATATAGGCATTTTAACCATGTTTATTTTTCTTATCCATGAGCATGGAATGGACTTCCATCATTTTGTGTCTTCTTCAATTTCTTTGATGAGTGTTCTGTAGCCCCTCGAGTACAGATCCTTTACCTCTTTTGTTAGGTTTATTTCCAAGTATGTTATAGTTCTTGGTGCTATAGTAAATGGAATCAATTCTCTAATTTCCCTTTCTATGTTTTCATTGTTAGTGTATAAGAAAACAACTGATTCCTGTACATTGACTTTGTATCCTGCCACATTACTGAAATTGCCATATGAGTTCTAGTAGTTTGGAGGTGGAGTCCCTTGGGTTTTCCATATAAAGTATCATGTCATCTGTGAAGAGAGAGAGTTTGACTTCTTCCTCGCCAGTTTGGACACCTTTTATTTCTCTTTGTTGTCTGATTGCTTTTGCTAGGACTTCTAATACTATGTTGAACAACAGTGGTAAGAGTGGGCATCCTTGTCGTGTTCCTGATCTCAACGGGAAGGTTGTCAGCTTTTTACCACTGAGGATGATATTTGCTGTGGGTTTTTCATAGATAGATTTTATGAAGTTGAAGAATGTTCCCTCTATCCCTATACTTTGAAGTGTTTTAATCAGGATGGATGCTGGATTTTGACAGATGCTTTATCTGCATCAATTGAGAGGACCATGTGGTTCTTCTCTCTTCTCTGATTGATTTGTTCTATCACATTGATTGATTTGCAAATGTTGAACCATCTTTGGAACCCAGGGATGAATCCCACCTGGTCATGGTGGATAATCTTTTTCATGTGTTATCGGATCCTATTAGCTAGGGTCTTGTTGAGAATCTTAACATCTGTATTCATCAGGGATATTGGTCTGAAATTCTCCTTTTTGTTAGGGTCTTTGCCTGGTTTGGGGATCAGGATAATGCTGGCTTCATAAAAAGACTCTGGAAGTTTTCCTTCTGCTTCAATTTTTTGAAACAGCTTCAGGAGAATAGGTGTTATTTCTTCTTTGAAAGTTTGGTAGAATTCCCCAGGGAATCCATCAAGTCCTGGGCTCTTCTTTTGGGGGAGGTTTTTGACCACTTCTTCAATCTCATTACTAGATATTGGTCTTTTCAGGTTGTTCATTTATTCTTGGTTCAATTTTGGAAGTTTATAGTTTTCCAGGAATGCATGCATTTCATCTAGGTTGCTTAACTTATTGGCATATAACTGTCAATAACAAATTCTGATTATTGTCTCTATTTCCTTGGTGTTAGTTGCGATGTCTCCCTTTTCATTCACCATTTTATTAATATGGGTCTTCTCTCTTTTCTTTTGGATTAGTTTGGCCAGTTGTTTATCAATCTTATTGATTCTTTCAAAAAACAGCTTCTAGTTTCATTGATGTGTTCTACTGTATCTCTAGTTTCTATCGCCTTGATCTCTGCTCTAATCTTGATTGTTTCCCTTCTGTGTGTGAAGTTGGCTTAATTTGTTGTTCATACTCCAGTACTTTTATTAAATTTTTAAAAAAGATTTCATTTATTTATTTGACAGAGACCACAAGTAGGCAGAGACAGGCAGAGAGGGAGGAGGAAGCAGGCTCCCCGCTGAGCAGAGAGCCTGATGTGGGGCTCGATCCAGGATCCCGGGATCATGACCTGAGCAGAAGGCAGAGGCTTTAACCCATTGAGCCACCCAGGCGCCCCCATTCTTCAGTTCTTTAAGGTGTAGAGACAGCTGGTTTATTCTGGATTTTTCAATTTTTTTGAGGAAGGCATGGATGGTTGTATATTTCCCCCTTAGGACCGCCTTTGCTGTATCCCATAGGTTTTGGACTGAAATGTCTTCATTCTCATTGGTTTCCATAAATTGTTTAAGTTATTCTTTGATCTCCTTGTTGATCCATGCATCCTTAAGCAAGGTGGTCTTTGGTTTCCAAGTGTTTGAGTTCCTTCTAAATTTTCCTGTTCGTTGAGCTCCAGTGTCAAAGCATCTTGATCTGAGAATATGCAGGGACTAATCTCAATCTTTTGCTCTCAGTTGAGCCCTGATTTGTGACCCAGTATGTGGTCTATTCTTAAGAAGGTTCCATGTGAACTCCAGAAGAATGAGTATTCTGTTGTTTCAGGGTGGAATGTTCTGTATATATCTATGAGATCCATCTGGTCCAATGTGTCATTCAATGCTCTTGTTTCTTTATTGATTTTCTGCTTCGATGATATGTCTATTACTGAGAGAGACGTGTTAAGATCTCCTACTATTAATGTATTCATATCAATATGACTCTTCATCTTGATTAACAGTTTTGTTATGTAATTGGCTGCTCCCATATTGGGGACATAAATATTTACAATTGGAAATTTTTCATGGAGAATTTGTTCAACTATATCTTCTAGGCTTCTTTCTTTCTCCTCCCCCACAGGGATTTCAATAGTTCTGATGTGGGAACATTTCACGGCATCATTTATTTCCCCAATTCTGTTTTTGTGGTATAAGCTGTTTGTTCCAGACTTCCTCCTGGTTTTTTTTCTCTATCTCTTTGTCCTCTAGATCACTAATTCTATCTTCTGCCTCAGGTACCCTAGCTGTTAGAGAATTTAGATTAGATTTGATCTCATTGAGATCATCGTTAACATCATCCCTGGTGACTTTCACTTCTGCCCTAATCAATTCCATTTTGTCATCCATGGCTTTCTCTAACCTAGCTATTGCCTGGTTAATTGTTAGCCTGAAGTCCCTTTCTGACATACTGTCTATGCCCATGTCCAATAGCTCTGATGCAGAAGACCCAGTCTCTGAGTTTTTCTTCTGTTGGGCATTCCTCCTCCTAGACATTTTGGTGAGAGATGGCTGAATGGATGTGTAGCTGAATTTATCGACCATGGTGCAGGCAAGGTGCACCCTGGAATGCTTCTGAGCTACCAAGAGTCCCCACCCAAAGGAAAGAAAAAAGAATAAAAAGGGAGGGAGAGACAGGAAAAAAAAAAAAAGATAAAATAAAAGAGAAGGTCCAACCCAAATGGGCCCCAAGGTAAGATTTATGAAATATACAAAGAAAAACAGAAAAACAAAACACCGACAATAGTTGACGACAGGAGAAAAATAAATAATTAAATACAAACAAAAAAAGAAGCTCGTCAAATAGAACCACAAGTATAAGATTCACATACTACCAGGAGAAAAACAAATACACAGAAACACTGGCAGAAGAAAAAGATGGGAATGTGGTTATAAATTCTCAGTGTGGGTGAGGAAGTTTATTTTGTTTCTTCCTGGATGTATCTTGATATCTTTGTTAAAGGACTCAACTTTCCTAAGGCAAAGGGGGATTAAAAACTGGTTTACCTATAGGGGTAGCATTGATTAGGGAAAGGGGATTACCTTGTAGCTTATCTCTATGCTACTATTTAAAAAAAAAAAAAAGAATAAACTAAAATAACTAAAATTAAAAAAATAGAAAAGCAAAAGAAAAACACAGGTATATGTATCAAAAAGTTCAGGTTAAAAGTTTATTATGCAATTTGATGTACTGGACATCTCACTGTGATGGTAAATAGGTTAAAATATTAAATATATATAAAAAATGAAAAGAACCAGAATAGTGGGAATGAATTAAAAATAAAGGTTGTATCTATGAAGTAGTGGTGCTATTTCTCTTGTGTTTTTTTTTTTTTTTTTTTTTTTTTGTTGGCTTTCTGGGGGTGGGGCCTGCTGCTTGGGTTTTCAGGGAGTCTTATTGTTAAGTCCTCCTTCTCCCATCAGGGGGTGGGCTCTGATGAAACTGGTTTTTCAGGCTTTTCTTCTCTAGAGTTTTTTTTTTTTTTTCCTTTGTTTGTTCTCTCTCCCCTTGGTGGCTTTGGATGGTTTTTGGAGGTTTAGAGGAAAGCAGCCTGCACCCACCCCTCCCTCTCAGAGAGAAACCTCAGTCTGTTCCCATCTGGGTGCTCCAGAGTACATAAATTCCCCCTCTGCCTCTGGCAGAGCACATCCTCAGTCAAGGTCTCTGGGGTCACAGGAACTCCCCCTTGTACCCAAAACCACGAGAAATATTAGCCATGGCTGTCTGGGCAGTTCCAGACTGCCAGAGAGGTCCCAAGCAGCGATAGTGCACTGAGATTTTCCCACTGGCCCAGCCTGGGTGTGCTCAGACTCTCTGGGTCCAGGTCTGAGAGAGTGCTGCTGGAGCCTCCACACACTTTTCTCAAGGGAGGGTGTGGGGCGTGATTCAGACTCTGGTAGCATGGTGCACACATGGAGAGTGAAAAAGGCTTTGGTTCTGCCAGCTGGCGAGACTCCCTCACCCTCATGGGCACCACCACCCAGGCACTCTCAGGCATGCTGGTGGCTCAAGGACCAAGACCTGGCTTCTTTGCTGCACTCTCTCTGGCTCAACACCAGTGGTGGCTGTCCTGTGTCCAGTGGACTTAAGCCCCTGTCCCTAACCGCCAGATTCCCACAATTTCTCCCCATGATCCTTTGCTTTTTTTTAAGTGCTTTCAACTAGACTCCAAGTGTAAGGACCTATTTTATTTTATTTTTTTTAGCCAGAGGCTTCCATTGAAGTTAAACAATAACTTTGTTGTTTAACCCTTAAACTGTCCCTGCTCTCCTTCCCCCAGGGGACTTAAAAACAAGTCCCAGAAACCAGTTCCAGGTAACAAAGCCCAGGTACAAGGGTGGGTCAGGCCAGGTGGAGACACCTGATCAGTGGGGGGCGCATACTGTCTCCTAGCTACCAAGGTGATGGGCTAGTTTCCATGGCTACTGTGGGGTGAATTGTAATTCAATTAGCCATCTGTGTGTGGCCAGGCCCAACCACATGGCCTTTGTTCTATAAAAGTTAGTCTGGAAAGCAGGGAGGGGTTGACCTCTCTGTAGGGGCGTCCCCACCAGTCAGTTTGAAGGTCGGTCTGATTCTTGATGCTTGGCATGAAATAAAGCTTTGCTTGACCTTCGCTTTGTATCAGTCTTGCTCCTTTAATCACGGACCCATTATTGGGGTACCCATTTTTGGGGGGACCTAACATATGGGGGCTCACCCAGATTAAATGACGAGAACTGAGCCAGCATCGGAATTTCTGGGTCTGAATCTGTCTGGTTGCGGAGCTCCAGGTATGGCCCACCGGGGTGAAGCTGGACACAGCCATGCTCCCCAGGGCTGGAGTGGATGCGGGGACGCCCCATCCCTCTTCTGGTAGATTGTCTACGGGTCCAAGCCCCCCTAGGCGGTCATCTGGGTCTGCGTCTGTAGGGGGCCAGGTAACCCCCGTCTGTAGGGGGCCTGGTCCCCCCGCCAGCGGCAGCCTCTGGGTGAAGACCGCTGGGTCTGGTTCTGGTCTGTGGCTCATCCCGGTGAGCGTCTGTAGGGGGAACCGGGAAACCCCCACCAGCGGCAGCCTCTGGGTGAGGGCCGCTGGGTCTGGTTCTGGTCTGTGGCTCATTCTGGCGAGCGTCTGTGGCTCATCCTGGCGAGCATCTGTAGGGGGCCGGGTAACCCCCCACCCATGGCAGGCTCTGGGTAAGGGCTGCTGGGTTTGCGGTTGTCTTTGTCTTGTCTTTTTGTTGTCTGTTACATTTGTTGTGTTTGAAGGAATGGGGCAAGCAGAGTAAGGGGACTCTGACTTTCGTCTCTCCATTCCTCCTAATAGATGTGGGGCTTCTTCCTCACTCATTTCGTGTGTTTAGGGCTATAACTGGAGCCAACTGGGGTTAATCTAACTGGAGACAGTGACTTTAAGGAATATTCCCAAGCAGCTGCCGAAACAAACTTTGTTTCAGGGACATTCCTTGCCTTCTCTGGCAGGATGTGGACTGCCTAGCCCCTCCCCCCTTGCTGGCGGGAAAGCATGGCGTCTGCTCCTGTCCTGGAGCTGATGAGCCTTGAAACTGGGAACCCTTGCTTTGCCTTCTGGTGGCCCTTTGTTCTGTTCTTCACTGTCGGGAAATGAGAAGAGCGCCCCCTTGGCCTAACACCCCCCACTCTGGATCTTCCCACCTGGTCTCAGATAAAACACTCAAAATGGAGTGGGCCCAGGTGGAATGTAAATCAGTATTTGAACTAAGTTAAAGTTTGCCGGGTTAATTAGAATGAACTTGTCTTTTGAGTTATCAGTAGTAAATGGGAGACTTCAGACCTTTACTTAAAGTCAAATAAGCTCATGTTATTTGTTAAAACCTGTGTTAAATCTGTTAGCAAAGAGATGACTAAACTGATGGTTAATTGTCTGTCTCGAAGTTTTAATGGGTAATTGTTAAAGTAGCTTTCAAAGTCTTTACTAACCTGAGACTTTAAATCAAATGGGATTAAATGCTAAAGCGCTGGTTGCTGGAACTAGGTTTGTGCTTTTAAAATCAGTTGGTAAACGTATTTTGTGCTTAACTGATAATTTTGCCATCTAAAGAATTCTGTTGTAACAGCTCACAATTGGTTTATATTTAATCTTCAGTAGAGGTTGAGGTATTTCTAAGAATGCAAAATTCTGTTCAGTGTAATTAAGAGTGATGGGAATGAAAAAAGCAACTGTTTGTAAAAAGTAGGAGGTATGTAGAAGAGAAAAGACCTGATGCCTGATCCTGTTTAAATAAGAAAGAGAGAAAAACAGCCCCGAGGCCACTGTCAGAGCTAGATCCATTCATGAAGAATTTTAGGGGAGACTGATTGCCTCCCATTAGCCAGGGATACCCAAAGGGGAGGTATCCAACCTGTTTGAATGTGAAGAGTGCCTGACTGTGTGAATGTGTCTGTTATGGCTCCACCGCTTCAGCTATGGAGTCTGAGTGGGCTGCACCCTGAGTCTCGCGGGGCGTCATATGGCATAACGGTCATCTACTCCACGGAGTAGCCTGGTCCAGGGTTTATACGGACAGACCTTAGCAAAGATGCTCCTAAGTTCCCACGAGGGACGCGAGCAGGACAGCATCTGAAAGATCCCCCTCCCTTTGTCTGCGACATCATTCACGATGGGAGGAAAACCCAGAAAACTCATCTTAAGACTGCACGCTTAAAAATAAAAGGGAAAGACACTGGTATAGAAAAGCTGGTTTTCTCTCTGTTTAAAAAGGGCAAAGTTTTCTTCAGTTAATTGAAATGTAAATGGTTTTCTCTTTGCCTGCCCAGAGTTGTAAATGAGATCTCTTTGGCTCATAAGGCTTTCTTGATATGCTAAGTTACACAGGGAGTACTGCTAAACCAATGATAAACCTTGGGTTGCATTTGGGTTACATTTTGTAACTACTCTAGAGATCCTATACATTTCCTAGAGTTTCATGTTTGATAAGGGTCATCACTTGATATTTAACTATATCTATTCTGAGTTTTTGTCACTTGTAATTGTTTTAATTCTCTTGTAAGATGAATTCTGCCCTAAAGGAAATTCATATGGGAAGGCTTTCAGGACAAATACAGGTCTTTGATATGTTAAAATCCTGGGAACTGAAATGGATAAAGATTTACAGAAGTAAGGGCTACATTCAGACTAAACCAGAATTAGTAACATGGGACTAGATAAACTGAAAGGTTGTAATGTTGTGTCTCTCAATGTTTTAAACGTTACTGGTTCTGTAATGTTTGTTCCTTTAGACTAGGGAAACTTTTTCTTAAGTTAACTGTAACTTATAGAGATGTAAACGTACTCATTTGTAAACGAATCAAGGCATTCAACTTTTCTCTCTGAACACTCTTTCTTCCTTGGCAATCAGTCATTTGCATAAGTTCAATAAGAATCTGTTCTCCTTGCAACAGGACAGCATTAGAAACTGGTTATTTTACCAAGGCTTTGACTGGAATGTCATATTTGAAAAGCCTCCGATATGACCAGACAGTTTAAAGGAACTAAGGTTGACTTCATGAAACTTGGAGCCGTAAAGCCCTTTGGAACTGTTGGCCTGATACCTTGCTTACAGAGTTCCCAGCAGCCTTACCTGGTGAGTAAAGAATGTTACCCCCTGGCAGGGGCAGGACCTCAGGAACAATTTGCCCAAGTCCACAGGTATTGCAGGCATGTCTGATGGCAAGTACGTGGCTTGGCTTCTGGCCCGGAGAGGCTACTAAAAGTTCAACCTAGAGATTCCTTATAAGAAGTTCCAGCAAAGCATATTCTAAAAGATCTATATGATCACTCACTGCTCTTGCTGAGCTTATGTAAATTATTAGGCCAAGTTTGTTAAAACTGGACTTGTTTTTCAAATGACTTAGTCCTGATTTGGCTATCTCTGGAGATGAGGGTTATTTTAGGGAGAAAAATTGTGTTTTAATAACATGCCTTTATAGGTGTTAAATTCTAAATTAGATTGTTATTAAATGTTTATTTACTTAAGCTAGACAGCTGAAGTAAACTTCAGAGAAGTTGCACGATAACTCATGTAAATGATCTTGCCTTTGCCAGTCAGTCAGCCTTAGACAAACAGCCTTACTGAGTGCCCCAGTGTCGGCCATCCCAGATGTTACCAAGTCCTTCCACTTGTATGTAGATGCAAAGGCAGGGGTGACTGAAAGAGTTTTGACTCAGATTCTGAGGCCTTGGCAAAGGCCAATAACCTATCTTAGCAAGAAACTAGGTCTAGTAGCGGCTGGGTTCCCCCTTGCCTCCACAGAATTGCTGTCACGGCCCTCCTGGTCAAGGATGCAGGTATATTTACAGAAATGGACTAAATTAGACTATAAAGGGGATTGGGCTAAGACTAGAACAGGAAAGTTAATTCTTCCTCGAAAACTAAGAAGAAAATTAGTAAGCCAAATACTTCAGGGCACTCATTTGGAGACACGCAAGCCTAAAGAACTTATGGACAAGCAGTTCCAGGTTTCTAAATTAGGGCGTATGACTCAAAATATGGTTAATAAAGGTACTCAATGTCAGATGGTAAATGTGGGAAGAACTAAAATGGGAAGAGGGAAAAGAGATAGAAGTTTGGGTTACCTCTTGCGATCGGGTCAGACAATGACCCTGCATTTGTGAGTTCAGTCTCACAGGTGTTGGCCAAAGCCATTGGCACTAATTAGAAACTACATTGTGCCTATGGGCCCCGGAGCTCAGGGCAAATAGAGAAAATAAATCGGACTCTTAAAGATACCTCGACAAAGTTAATTCTGGAGACTGGCAGTGGGTGTAATGAGGGAGCAGGAGGCTGGCTGAGGACAAAGCAAAAGCTGGCATCTTGCACCCCCTCTCCATCCGCTCCCCTCGGTGATGTGTGTGGCATTCCTCAGGTACCCCTGACTGCCAAAACAAATAGTTAACTCACAATCCTGCAAGACAGGAGTCTCCCTTGGTTTACAAATGTCCTAGAGATCTATAAACAAAGAAGTTACATTATCAATAGCACAAATTCCAGAGGCAAATGACTCAGTTCTTCAAGCCTTAATGTCACCCTCCCCTCCACAAACAAAACTGAAGGAGGCTGGGGTAGAAGGAAGTTAAGTTTCTTCTATACCTAAATCTCACTAACAAAGATGCTTGATAGCAGGATTATGACATTCCACCAGGAATCTCCCAACCATCTTGATGTTAATGGCTTGCCAAAAGACAACATTGGATCAAGTCTCTGGTATCCCTGTGCCTTGGAGGCCTCCTTTAGCATATGAAAGCTCCGTTGAAACCTCCCTTTCTCTCACCTTCCCCCAACCGCAGGGTACATAACCTGCCATCCCTCACAACCCGGGGCAGCAGCTCTTCCTGCCCACGGGTCCTGTCCCCGTGCTTTAATAAACCACCATTTTGCACCAAAGATGTCTCAAGAATTCTTTCTTGGTCATCGGCTCCGGACCTCAGCCCACCGAACCTCACCCAGGTTCTAGAACTTCATCAGGTGGGTAGATCTCCTTCCCTGCGCCCTCCTCAGGGCGTGATGTACACCCTACTTAAATAAGGTGACCCCACTTGAAATAATGTTCGGGAGACACCCCCCCCCGCCGGCCGCCCTTGATTACAAGAGGTTACTATAGCAGAAATGACTGATCAGTCTGTACTCCAGTCACTGCAGGCATTATGGTCTGTCTTAAAAAGAGCCCATGCAGGGATACGGACTGCCCACACTGGGACAGAGGCAGAGATGAAGCCACATCCTTACCAACCCAGGGACTTGGTTTAAATATGCCGCCACCAAGTGGAAAACCTGGAACCTTGCTGGAAGGGACCATTTACTGTCATCCTGACCACCCCCACGGCAATAAAAATAAAAGGTATCAGGGCCTGGATTTTCGCAGGTCACATCAGACGAGCCAAGGATGAGGATGCCCCCCAGAGATGGATGCCGCTGCTGATGGACCCTGCTGATGGACCCCCCTGATGGACACCAACGATTGTGGACTAAAGCTAAGACTTGTAAACAATGAGTTCATTGAGTTCATTGTTGCTCCTATTGTTAAATTATAGGTGGGAAATATAGACAATTAGGGCTTGACATACTATTTCTAAAAAGGGGGGGCTTAATATATTGTTTCTGGGTAAATCACACTGGAGTCATTAAAACAGTCTAGCAGCCCTCAAAAGGGGGTATAAAACTGGCTGAAGAGTCAAAGATTTGACTAATCTCCAAAGAAAAGGGGGAATGTAAGGACCTATTTTATATTTTTATTTTAGCCAGAGGCTTCCATTGAAGTTAAACAATAACTTTGTTGTTTAACCCTTAAACTGTCCCTGCTCTCCTTCCCCCAGGGGACTTAAAAACAAGTCCCAGAAACCAGTTCCAGGTAACAAAGCCCAGGTACAAGGGTGGGTCAGGCCAGGTGGAGACACCTGATCAGTGGGGGTGCATACTGTCTCCTAGCTACCAAGGTGATGGGCTAGTTTCCATGGCTACTGTGGGGTGAATTGTAATTCAGTTAGCCACCTGTGTGTGGCCAGGCCCAACCACATGGCCTTTGCTCTATAAAAGTTAGTCTGGAAAGCAGGGAGGGGTCGACCTCTCTGTAGGGGCATCCCCGACTGGTCAGTTTGATGGTCAGTCTGATTCTTGATGCTTGGCATGAAATAAAGCTTTGCTTGACCTTCGCTTTGTATCAGTCTTGCTCCTTTAATCACGGACCCATTATTGGGGTACCCATTTTTGGGGGAACCTAACACAAGTTAATGCTGGTCCCCAATCACAGGGCACTCTCGTATTGCGGTATTACTTTCCAGTGGGTCACTTCTGGTGGCTCCCTCCCCCTTTCGTTTATCTCCCAATATCAGTCCTATGTTCCCATTCCACTTTACCTGCCCACTGGTGTCTTCTGCCTCCACAGAGATCCAGAAGTATATAATTCTAATCTCAGGCTGATTTCGTGGGTGATCAGAATTCTTTGGTAGATAATCAGCTCACTTTAGGGTACAGGTTGAAATGGTGCCTCCTCCTAGTTTCCCGCTCTCTTGTCTCCCCACTCCAGCCATATTTTTTTAAATGATTACAAACAGCTTGAATAATAATCATTCTAACATTATTAGTTACAGATATGATAATTGGAGCAGATCATTCAAGGATAATGAGAATAAAGAATATATCACCAAAATTCATACATTTATGCTCAGGGGAGTATGAAATTTTAATATCTTAAACCATCATTCACACAGTAAGAATTCTGTTTTCTTAATTGAAGAATAATTGACTTGATATATTGTATTATCTTCAGATGTAAAACAGTGATTCAATATTTATATTTTTTATGAAATCATCAGCAAAATATGTCTAGTTATTTTCTATCACCATATAAATACAATGTTGATACAGTGCTATAGATTATATTCTCAATGCTATGCATTACCTGTACATGTCTTATTTATTTTGTAACTTGAAGATTGTACTTTTTAATCCCTTTACTGATTTCATATATTCCCAAACCACATAGCCGCTAACAACCATCAGTTTGTTCTCTGTATCTATAACGAGTTACAGTTTTATTTCATTTGTTTCTTTAGATTTTAGGCTTTACATGTAAGTATGGTATTGGATTTTTTCATAAGGTATTTGGCTTTTTTTCACCTGACTTATCTCACTTCAGATAAATATCTAGTACTGGAATGACTGGATAACATAGTAGTTCTATTTTTATTTATTTATTTTTTTGAGAACCTTGCAAACTCTTTTCAGTAATAGTTGTCCAATATATATTCCCCCCCAACAGTTCACAGTGCTCCCTTAGCACATCTATGGCAACATTTGTTATACCCTGTCTTTTTGATAATAATCATGATGATCACCATGAGGTGATACTTTATTATGTCATCGATATGTATTTCCCTAATGATTAGTGATATCTAACATCTTTTCCTGTGAGTGTTGTCCATCTGTATGCCTTTTTTTTTGAAATGTATAGTCTGGTTCTGCCCATTTTTTAATTGGGTTGTTTGAATTTTTGATACAGAATTGAGTGGGTTGCCTAATCCCTTATCAGATATATCATATGCAGATATCTATTCCCATTCAGTATGTTGCATTTTCATTTTGATAATGGTTTTCTTTGCAGTACAAAATCTTTTTAGTTTGAAGCAGGCCTATTAGTTTATTTTTGCTTTTCTCGTCATTGTCCGATTTAACAGATTCAAGTAAATATTATTGACTGATGTCAAAGAACTTATTGCCTATGCCGCTTCTAAGAGTTTTATGGTTTAGATATTACATTTAATTAAATTTTGTTCTTTTGCTAGTATCTGTTTTGTTTTCTCAATACCATGTATTGAAATAACATTTTTTCCATTGTATTTTCTTGTTCTTTTGTCATAGAATAATTCACTATATAAGTGTGGAGTTGTTTATAGGCTTTCTTTCTACTGTACTGATCTATTTATGTGTCTACTTTTGTGCCAGTAAACCACTGTTTTGATTACTATAGCTATTTGTTATATTATGAAATCCAGAAGAATGATACTTCCAGCTTTTACTTTCTTGTCAAGACTGCCTGCTTCTGAGCTAAGATGGCAGCATTATAAGAGGATACTAGGCTCTTCTCATTCCTGAAACACAATAGATAACAACCAAATTATTCTGGATTCCTGGTAAATCAACCGGAGGAAGAGATAACTCCACAATTAGAGGGACAGAAGAGGCTGCAATCGGGTAGGTAGGAAGTGCAGAGACATGGTTTGCAGAAGAAATAAATCACAGGTCCTCTGGAGGGATGGGAGCCTCCTTGCAGAGAAAGGTGAGAGAGAGAGGAACACACCATGGAAGACACAAGGAGGACACTTCCCCAAAGCCATTGTCTGGAGAGAAATAGCCTGACTTTTGTGTTTTCATTTTGTTTTGTTATGTTTTTGTTTGTTTGTTTGTTTTTGTTTTCAAACAGCAGGCTTAAAGACTGGAATTTTAAAAGTTAACAGGTCCCACTGGGTTAGAGCCTTGAGGGCATTGCCTTAGTCCTGGCAATAAGACAGGAAAATACCCTGAGGGCAGACAGCTTGATGAGAGGAATGCCCTGGGTACTCAGGGTGGGGATTGTTTGCTCTTATTGGAGCACTTCAAAGATTTATTTATTTGACAGACAGAGATCACAAGTAAGCAGAGGGGCAGGCAGAGAGAGTGGGGGAAGCAGGCTCCCCACTGAGCAGGGAGCCCGATGCAGGGCTAGATCCCAGAACCCTGGGATCATGACTAGAGATAAGGCAGAGTCTTTAACTCACTGATCCACCCAGGCGCCCCTATTGGAGTCCTTCAGTGAGTGTTAGTATTCATAGAATTTCCTCTACAGGGACAAAATACCCAGTAAATCCAGTGGGGACAGTTTCCCTCATTCATCCTTCAGAAATGGCACAGAGCCCTCTGCCAAGTGGATCCCGGCACTGACATTGACTGCCTAGTCTGCTTCCTCCAAGCCTTGCAGCCCTGCATTCAGCTGCAATGATCCTTCTCAGTGACACCTGCATCAGGCCTGCAGAGGTAAGAACCTCCCCCAGAAGACAAGTGCAGGACCCTGCCCACACCATGTCTCTAAAACCTGGAGTTTATTTATTGATTGATTCATTTTATTTTTTGAAGTTTTTATTTATTTATGTAATAGAACGAGAGACAACATGAAACAGAGAGAGCACAAGCAGGGGTTGGGGGGAGGAGCAGGAGAAGAAGAAGCAGACTCCCCTCTTAACAGGGAGTCAGATGCAGGGCTCAGTCCCTAGGATCACAACCTGGGTCAAAGGCAGATGCTTAACCAACTAAGGCACCCAGGTTCCATAAAGCCTAGAGTCTTAAAAGTCTGCAGACTTGGCTGGGATAGAGCCCAGAGAGCACAGAAATCCTCCTGGAGAGAAGGCAGGCAAACAACCCAGAGGCAGAGAGCATGAAAATGAGGATCTGGGAAACACCTGGGCCACAGAGGCAAGATTTATCACAGTACAGGGAGTGCTTCCCTGAGAACAGTGCGCTTGGAGACCTCTCTCTGGAGACAAAGGAGTTGGCTGGTACCATTTTGCTTCAAATGGAAGTGTGAGCTTCTCTGAGTTAGAAGTAAACTAACTCACCATGCTTCTTCTTGACTGAACCTAAAAAAATAAGACAAAACAAAAAACAGACAACAATGAATTTATTAGTAAGACTCATCTAGGGTTTGGTTGCACTGTCTTTTGGCTCACAGGAGGATCCTCTGTTAATCCAATTTGACAGAGTCAGGTTATCAGGTGGCTCCCTTCTGTTATTTGAAGATACAATTAATATATATGAAGATATATATTTATGTTCGCAAGATTCATTCATGTTGGACCATATACCAACATTTCATTCCACTTTATGAATTATGAATAATATATCACTGCTGTTATGTACTGTAGTTAATTAACCCATTCATGCAATGATGAACATTTGTGTTTTTACCAGCTTTAGGCTACTGTGAATAATGGCTCCAATGAATATTGGCATAAAATAACTCTTCAGGTCCCTATTTTAATTATTTGGTATATGTACCTAGGAATGGGATTGCTTGATCATATGGTAATTATATTTATAACTTTTGGAGGAAGTACCAAGCTGTTTCCAGTATGGTTGCACCATTTAAAATTCCCGTGAGCAATGTCCAAGGATTCCAATTTCTCAATATTCTCACCAACACTTGTTATTTGTTTTTTAAAATATTTTATTTAGTTAGTTATTTACTTGAGAGAGAGAGCGTGAGCACAAGGTTGGGGAGGGAGAGAGGTAGAGGCAGAGGGAGAGTAGAAGCAGACTTCCCACTGAGCAGGGAGCCCAATGTGGGACTTGATTCCAAGACCTTGGAATCATGACCCAAGCTGAAGGCAGACACTTAACCTCCTGAGCCACTCAGGCACTCCAACAGTTGTTATTTTCATTTTTTTTTTTTTCATATAGCCCTCCTAAGAGGTGAGAAATGTGTATGTGTGGTTTTCATTTTCCTAATGAAATAGTTTTGAGCATATTTTCAGGGTATGTAAGTACTTGCCTTTTTAATATCTTCTTTAGAAAAATACTTATTCAAATATTTTACTCATTTTCAAATCCGGTTCTTTATTTGGATTTTGACTTTTAACATATGGTATGTGTTTTTGATATAAAACTTATTTGTTATATGCTTTATAAATATTTTTCCTATTCTGTAATTTGTCCTTTAACTCTGTTAAAAATGACCTTTCATGAAGAGAAGTTTTAAAAGTCAATGAAGTTCGATTTATGTTTTTTACTTTTTTTTCTTTGTTGCTTATGCTTTTTTGTGTCATATTTAAGAGTCCATTCCTAATACAAGGTCATGAATATTTGCCCATATTATTTCTTCTATGTTATTCTAGCACTTAAATTTATTTCCATGACATATTTTGAGTTAACGTTTCTGTATGGTATGAGGCAGAGGTACAACATCATTTTTTTTTTTTTTTTTTTGCATGTGGACATCCAGTTGTTCCAGAACTTTTTTTTTTAAGATTTTATTTATTTAGTTGACAGAGAGAGACCAAGCAGGCAGAGAGGCAGGCAGAGAGAGAGAGAGGAGGAAGCAGGCTCTCTGCCAGGCAGAGAGCCCAAGGCGGGACTTGATCCCAGGACCCTGAGATCATGACCTAAGCTGAAGGCAGAGGCTTAACCCACTGAGCCACCCAGGCGCCCCATTCAAGAACTTTTTTAAAAGGTTTACTTATTTATTTTATATAGAGAGAAAGAATGAGCACAAGCATGGAGAGGGGCAGAGGGATGGTGAGAGAGAATGTCAAGGGGCTTTAATCTCAGGACCCTGAGATCATGACCTAAGCCAAAAGCAAGAGTCAGACACTTGACTAAGGTACCAAGGTATGCAAAGAAACATTTGCTACAGAGACTATTCTTTATCCATATAATGGACTTGGAACTTTTGTCAAAATTCAATTTACATCATTTTACTTCTGGCCTCTCAATTCTATTTCGTATATCAAGAGGCCAGAAGTAAAACTACACAAATTCAATTTTGAATATATATAGGATATACACTTTATAAAAATATATAAAATGATATATACACATTTTATAAAAATGTATGTATATGTGTATGCATATATGTAATGCATGGTAGATAGATGAAAGACAGACAGGAGATAGACAAATAAATCCTTATTCAATACCACCCCTTTTTGATTGCTGTAGCTTTGCAGTTAGTTTAGAAATGTGAATTATGACTCCTCCAACTTTGTTATTCAATTTCAAGAGTTGGTTTTTTTTTGTTTGTTTTTTGTTTTTAATTCATGGCTTCTTACGATCCCAATACATTTGAACAGCAGCTGCCTCATTTTAAAAATGCTTTTGGAAATGTGGTAGTAATTACATTCAATCCGTAGATACCTTGGGTAATTTTGGCATCTGAATAATACTAAAACTTCTTATCCAAGGATTTGTGATTCTTCCCACTGATTTAGCTTTTGAATTTCTTTAGAAATGCTCTGTAGTTTTTAGTATGCAGTCTATTATGTCCTTGCTTAAACTTATTTCTCCTTGGTAAAATTTTCTGCAAACAGAATTACTATCTTAATTACTGTTAATAACTGTGTATTGAAACTGTATTGATAAAAAACTAATTTTTGTGTTTTAATCAAGCCTATGAATTTGATCAATTGATTCATTATTTCTATTAACTTTCATGTGGATTTTTTTTTTTTTTTTAATTTCTACATAGGTGGGGTGGCTGGGTTGCTCAGTCGGTTAAGTGTCAGCCTTCAGCTCAGGTCATAATTCCAGGGTCCTGAGATTTAGTCCTGCATTGGGCTTCCTGCTTGTCAGGAAGCCTGCTTCTGCCTCTCGTTCTGTCTGCTGTTCTGCCTACTTGTGCTCTCTAGCTCTCTGTCAAATAAATAAATAAAATCTTTAAAAAGTAATAATAACAATAATTTCTACACCAGGCATCTTGTCACATGTGAAAAGAATTTGTTTTAGTTTCTTTTCCTACTTGGATGTCTTTTTTTTTTTTTTTTTAATTTCTTGTTCTTGTGTAATTGCTCTGGATAGGACTTTTCGTACAATGTTGAATAGAAGTGCTGAAATCAGAAACCTTGTCTTCTTCCTGACTTTAAGGAGAAAGCTTTCATTTTTCCCCATAGGGTATGATGTAAGCTTTGGAATTTGCATAAGGCCCCATTATTATGTTAAAGCTATTTCCTAACATTTTTATTAATGTTTTTAACATGAAAGAGTGAATTTTTTTTTTTTTTTACATTCCTTTTCTGTGTGATTTGAGATGATCATGTAGGTTTACCTTTACTATGCTATTATATTGGTTGATGTTCTTATGCTGAAACACTCCTGTATTCTTGGGAAAATCCCACTTGGTCATGACACACAATTCTTTTAATATGCTGTTTAATATCCTATTGGATTTAATTGCTAGAATTTTGGTGAAAAGTATTTGCCTTAATATTCTTAAAGATATTAGTGTGTGTCAGGCTTTGGTAGCAGGGTAATGTTTGCCTCATAAAATAAATCATGAAATCTTCTGGTCTCTTCTTTATTTTGGAAGGTATTGTGAAGTATGGTTGTCTTCTTTAAATATTTGGCAGAACTAGTCACTAAAGCCACATGGTCCTCAACGTTCCCTTTATGGAAAGTTTATGTTTACTTATCCAATTTCTTTATTTTTATTAGGTTTTGTGATTTCATAGTTTAGTTTGAGTCAATTTAGATAATTTTTCTTTCTAGAAATGTGTTCAATATATTCAATTTTTTGGCGTGCAATTGTTCATAATATTCTCATAGTATCTTTGATTTATTTAATGTCACTAGTATTGTCCCCTTTTATTTATGATTTAAGTTGTTTCTTATTTTTTCTTCTCAGTTTAACCAATTGCTTCTAAACATTTTTGATCATTTAATGTACCAATATTTAAAATTCTGTTACTTTTCAATTCTTTATTATTTCCTTTCTTCTCTTAGCTTTTCATTTAGTTTACTTTTTTTTTTTAATTTTCTTACACTTATATTTTTTGGGTAAAGATTTTATTTATTTATTTGACAGAGAGAGGCACAGTAAGAGAGGGAAACAAGCAGGGGAGTGGGAAAAGCAGGCATTCCTCCAAGAAGAGACCCCAATGCAAGGTTCAGTCCTAGGACTCTGGGATCATGACCTGAGCCAAATACAGACACTTAATGACTGAACCACTCAGGCACCCTTAAATTTCTTGAATTTCTTAAGATATAATTTTATTTAGCTGAGGTTATTTTTTTCTTTTTAATGGCAGCATTTACAAGTATAAATTTTTCTCTGACCACTATCTTATGATATACCATAAACCTGTTATGTCATGGGGGAGGTTTTTGTTTGTTTTTCATTCACCACTATTTCATAATATCCATCATAGTTTTTTTCTTTTAAATTCTGTGTTTGTTGTTTAATTTTTATATTTTCTAAATTTTCCAATTGGTATTTATAAAGGCTTTCTATAAATTCATTCTTTTTTAAAATTGACTGAGAATCATTTTTTAATTAACATAGATTATCCTGGACAGTTTTCCATGTGCACTTAAAAAATGTTGATCTTATTAGTGGTGGTGAAGTCTGTGGTATATGCTTGTTGGGTACACTTATCATATACTGTTGTTCAAATGCTCTACTTCCTTATTTATATTCTATCTGTTCTATCTACTATTGAAACTGGTATACTGAAGCCTCCAATTTTTATTGCAGAATTGATTATTTCTTTCTTTAATTGTGTTAATATTTGTTTTATATTTTGGGGCTCTGTTTCTCTCTCTATATATCTACATATATCATATAATTGCTACATTAATAATTGCTATACCTCTTGTTGAATTTATTCTTTTCTCACTAAATAACACCCTACTTTGTATCTTTTAACACTTTCTGACTTAACCTATTTTGTCTGAGTGTAGTATAACCACCCGACTTTTTTTTTTTTTCAGACACATTTGCATGAAATGTATTTTTCCGCCTTCTCTCTTTCAAACTATTTGTGTTGTATTTAATGTAAATAGCTTGGACCCCACCAAAAAGGATAATTTCAGATCAATATCACTGATGAATATGGATGCTAAGATTCTCAACAAGATCCTAGCTAATAGGATCCGATAACACATGAAAAAGATTATCCACCATGACCAGGTGGGATTCATCCCTGGGTTCCAAAGATGGTTCAACATTTGCAAATCAATCAATGTGATAGAACAAATCAATCAGAGAAGAGAGAAGAACCACATGGTCCTCTCAATTGATGCAGATAAAGCATCTGACAAAATCCAGCATCCATCCTGATTAAAACACTTCAAAGTATAGGGATAGAGGGAACATTCTTCAACTTCATAAAATCTATCTATGAAAAACCCACAGCAAATATCATCCTCAGAGGTAAAAAGCTGACAACCTTCCTGTTGAGCTCAGGAACATGACAAGGAGGCCCACTCTCACCACTCTTGTTCAGCATAGTATTAGAAATCCTAGCAACAGCAATCAGACAACAAAGAGAAATAAAAGGTATCCAAATTGGCAAAGGAGAAGTCAAACTCTCTCTCTTTGCAGATGACATGATACTTTATATGGAAAACCCAAAAGACTCCACCCCCAAACTTCTCGAACTCATACAGCAATTCAGTAATGTGGCAGGATACAAAGTCAATGTACAGAAATCAATGGCTTTCTTATACACTAACAATGAAAATACAGATGGGAAATTAGAGAATTGATTCTATTTACTATAGCACCAAGAACCATAAGATACCTGGGAATAAACCTAACCAAAGAGGTAAATGTAAAAGAGGAACTACAGAATACTCATGAAAGAAATTGAAGAAGACACAAAAAGATGGAAGACAGTTCCATGCTCATGGATAGGAAGAATAAACATTGTTAAAATGTCTATACTGCCTAGAGCAATCTATACTTTCAGTGCCATTCCGTTGAAAATCCTACCGGCATTTTTCAAAGAGTTGGAGCAACAATCCTAATGTTTGTATGGAATCAGAAGAGACCCCAAATTGCTAAGGAAATGTTGAAAAAGAAAAACAAAACTGGGGCCATCACGTTGCCTGTTTTCAAGCTTTACTACAAAGCTGTGATCACCAAGACCACATGGTACTGGCATAAAAACAGACACATAGACCAGTGGAACACAGTAGAGAGCCCAGATATGGACCCTCAACTCTATGGTCAAATAATCTGTGACAAACGGGAAAATATACAGTGGAAGAAAGACAGTCTCTTCAATAAATGGTGTTGGTTGAATTGGACAGCTATATGTAGAAGAATGAAACTCAACCATTCTCTTACACCATTCACAAAGATAAACTCAAAATGGATAAAGGACCTCAATGTGAGGCAGGGATCCATCAGAATCCTTTTGCTATTTTGTTATCTGTTTCCTCTAGGTCTTATATATTTTCTGTTTCTCATTTTCTCTATTTCTGCCTGTTTGTGTTTATTTCTTTTTTTTTTGTAGGATAACTATTTTATTGTTATTTTTCTCATTTTCTTCTGTCTATACATTTAAAAAATATTCTCATAGTGCTTAGCATAGATAATACATTTAGCATCCTAAATTTATAAAATATCACTTTAATAAGATACAAAACTCTCCCTATACAGCTCCATTCTCCTAAACATTATGTTTTTGCTTTCATAAATCACATCTTTATCATTTATAGAATGTTTCCCTTAAAATATAATTATATATATTATATATAATCATATTATATAATTATATAATTATTATATAATAATGTTATATTTAAATATAATTATTATATTATATATTATATTATAAATATTATATTATATATTATATATTATATTATATTCTTATTATAATAATTATATAAATATAATTATTATATATTATTATATTATATTATATATTATATATAATATTGTATTATATTATATTATATATTATTATATATAATATTAATATATACATATATTATATATTATATATGTATATAATAATATAATAATATAATAATATAATAATATATAATAATATAATATAATAATATAATAATATAATATTATATAATAATATAATAATAATATATAATATAATATATTATATATAATATATATATTATATGTACATATAATATATATAATATAATATATATAGAAATAATAATATAGAATATAGAATATAGAAAATAATATAGAAATATATATAATAATAATAATAAATAATAATAATAATAAATATAGAAAATAAAAAGTGGATCTACAAACTAAATACACAATAGTAATGATTTTTATATTTTCCCGTATATTTATACCTAATAGAAACTGTTATTTCTTTCAATTACAATCCAATGTTCTTTCACTTTATATATATATAATAAAATATTATTATATATAATTATTATATTATGCCAATAACTTAGATTTATAGTTTTTGAATTTGACCTATAGAAAATAAAAAGTGGATCTACAAACTAAATACACAATAGTAATGATTTTTATATTTTCCCATATATTTATACCTAATAGAAACTGTTATTTCTTTCAATTACAATCCAATGTTCTTTCACTTTCACTTTAAAAACTACTTTTATGGGGCGCTTGGGTGGCTCAGTGGGTTAAAGCCTCTGCCTTCAGCTCAGGTCATGATCCCAGGGTCCTGGGATCGAGCCCTGCATCGGGATCTCTGCTCAGCGGGGATCTTGCTTCCCCTCCTCTCTCTGCCTGCCTCTCTGCCTACTTGTGATCTTTGTCTGTCAAATAAATAAATAAAATCTTTAAAAATAAATAAATAAATAAAAACTACTTTTATTATCTCTTCTAAAGTAAGTCTAGGCATAATGAACTCCCTCAACTTGTGCTTTTCTGGTGGTGGCTCAGCTTCTTTGTATTTGAAGGGTATTCTTGTTAGAAACATAATTCTTGGTTGGCAGTTTTTTTTTTAAATTTAATTTTATTTAATTTCTTTTTAGTGTTCCAGAATTCATTGTTTATGCACCACGCCCAGTGCTCCATGCAAGACGTGCTCTCTATAATACCCACCACTAGGCTTACCCAAGCCCCTACCCACTCTCCCCTCCAAAATCCTTAGTTTGTTTCTCAGAGTTCATAGTCTCTCATGGTTTGTCTCACCCTCCAATTTCCCCCAACACTCTTCTCGTCTCCATATCTCAATGTCCTCTGTGTCATTCCTTAAGATCCACAAATAAGTGAAGCCATATGATAATTGGTTGGCAGTTAAAAAAAAAAAAAACTTTCTGTTCTTAAGACATGTAATCCTACTATGTACTTTCTGACCTCAATGACTTATAAGGAAAAATAAGTATGATTTTTTGAGGATATCTTGGAAATTCTAAGTGAATTTTTCCTTGTAACTTTCAAAATTTTCTTTCTTGAATTTCAAGAGTTTGATTAAAATGTGTTTGAGTTGAGTTTCTTTAAACTTCTTCTGTTTGGAGTTTTTACACTCCCTGAAATAGGATCATGTCTTTGATGAAATCGAGAAGTTTCAGCCATTATTTATCTAAAGAATTGTTAAGCCATTTAAAAAAAAAAATTAAATAAAAAATGGCTAACGAGATTGTGAACATTGAAAAGTCCCACAATCTGCTCTATGAAAGTTTAAGGCTCCCAAAAGACAGTTGTGTACCTCAACTCCAAACTCAAAAGGCTGACAACCGTTGAAGCCAATGATTTAAGTCTCAGTTCAAGCCCAAATACCTGAGAAGAGGAAGAACTGTGATATAAACCATAGTCTGAGTAAAAATGCCCAAATTCAGGAGCTTCAGTGTGCAAGGACAGGAGAAGCTGGATATTCCAGCCCAGAAATAAACTTATTCTTCACTTGACTTATGTTCTATGCAGGCCATCAATGGATTGGTTGATCATCCGCATTGATGAAGGTGATTACCTTTACTCAGGTTATCCATTCAAATTCTGATCTCTTCCAGAAACACTTTCACAGACTCACCCAAAACCAATATTCTACAAACTATCTGGACAATTTCTTAACCCTGACTGTGATACAAAAGATTAGCCATCAGATTTCAAACAATGGTCAACTTGGCATCTGTACTCATGTCCTTAAAGCATCATGAATCCCCAAATAAAGCTAACACTGAGGTCATTATCACACCTAACATTATACAACTATCATGTATACAACCCAAAACAAATGAATCCAGTCCCATTCCAGTCCTGTGAGTAATGCCACCTACTTGGCACTGTACCCAATTACCTAAAGGTTATTTAGGATTCCTGGTTGGCTCAGTCATAACAGTATGCAACTCTTAACTTGGGGTCATGAGTTCAGTTCCCACATTGAGTATAGATATTACTTAAATAATTAAACTTAAATAAAAAAATAAATGTTATTTATCAGTTTTCCCTTCCATGAAATACACACTGGCCCATAACATTGATGACATACTGATTAGACCTACTGACAAAAACGTAACTACTCTATACTTGTGGATAAGATTAGGGTGGGGAAATTTTTGTGTGAGTAAACATCATTCAAGAACTTATAGATAAGATGGGGGTGGGGAAATTTTTGACTAAAATTTGGGATCTTTCTAGAAATTTCTAAGTGTTCAGTGGGTGGGGACATGTTGAGCTATTTCTTCTAAAGTAAATGATGAGTTGTTGCATCTGCACCCTCCTATAACCAAAAAAAGAAGCACAACCCTCAGCACGCCCTTTTGAATTTTGTAAACAATACATTCCCCATTTCAGTGTGTTATTTCCCCTTATTTACAGATTCAAAAAGCTGCTCATTTTGTGTGGGACCCAGAACTATATCCTTGTTGCTGTACAAGTTGCATTACCAGTACTCTCGTGGGAAACAGTAACAATTTTGTCTCTTGGAATTAGTGTAAGTTCAGACCCTCTGTGTACTAGTCCTAAAAGTTCTGATTATTTCCTTTTCTGCAATGTACATTTATCATGATTAAAGTCTTAGGCCCCTTTGGTAAAGGCTGTGAGAAATTTTGGCAGTATCACTTTTCGGTAGTATACTTGAGTTCATCCTCAAAGGACCCCAACTTGCCCTTACTTAAGGACTTCTGGTCTGTAATCTGGCTCCAATTCAGAATTGACTGAGGGAGTGTGACACTATCTTTTTATGATTTAACTTAGACTTTTGTTTACTTGACCTAGAACATTTCTGCTTATAAAAATGAAAGAAGAATTTGGTAAGCCACCCATCAATTTTACTTCTAGGAACACATGTTTAAATAGTCAACACCATAAGTCTGCAAGAGTCAGACTGTTCTAATTATTTCATTATAGTAGCCACACCCACTTTGTCATTGGAGGTTGAGTGCTTCCACTTGATCCTTGCCACCCTGGGGTCTATATGCTCCCACTGCATTTAAAATTTTCAAGTAAGTGACTGCAATTACCACTGTGAATTCTGACCTCCCTAGAGAGACCATAGAACTCTTTTAAGCATGCCTTTAAGTGGCTCTTCTCACAAATTCATTGTTCATATTTGTGGGATAAGGTATGTCTTCTTGATCTCCTTAGTATGGATGAGTAGGTCTTAAAGACCAGTTCATTCTAACATTCTAATCTCCCCAAACATTTGAACTCCTTGATTCATATTAAAGTAAGACATGTCTGACACATCCAATTCACTCACATTTTTTTTGGTCTATGTTTCATCTGACCAAAGTGCTTCCTGACCTCTAGAGTTGCAACATTAAATGCAGAATTTCATATCAAAAATTAGTCTGTTCATATCAATAAATTTGACCTGATCCAATTTTATGTTCCTTCTGCAATTATTCCACACCCTCAATATCATTTCCTACTCACAAAATTTTGCTTATATGAATTAGAAAACTCAAGTAGTTCCTTTGGAGTGTAGCATACATCCCTATGGGTACACCTTGTACACCCCAAAGGTGTACATCACCTTTAGGGCTCTGCTGGGCCTCAAGTCTAATTAGAGGTCCAAAAGCAAAGAGGCATATAGGTCCTGACGAGAATTAACGTTATCTTGCGAAGCAATTGCCTCAGAGGATGCCATTATTATACCCTTTAGCAATACAGAATTAATCTCCTCAGATGAAGGTGAAAGGCAAATGTCACAGAGTGTGGGGATACTACTGCCATAGGGTCGTGAAGGATACGTCTGTTGTGGGTAGTGAGGGCAAGTCTCCTGGGAGTGAAGAGGGCAAGTCTACTGGGGATGATGAAATTTCTTCCATTGATTTAAAAAAAATATTCAGAATGTAGGGACCAAATGTTCCTAGATCTCATCACATACCCACTTCCAACCTACAAAATCCCTTTTTCCCCTGGTCAATATTGTCTCTTTATGAGTAGATGATTTTGAATGCTGGGACTTTAACTTCTGTTGTAATTTTCTCTGTCAGAAGATGAGGCTCTGTATTTGATTTTTTAGCAATGTCAATTCTGTAGCTACAGAAAAGTAGGCATTCATTCAAATTCAAAGCACATATATAATTTTTAGCTCACTTATGGGGCACTTGACCTGAGAATTCTAATTTGTAAAATTCTTCTTTTCCTTTCATCACTTTTCCCAGTGATATTGGGGAAAACCAGACAACATTATTACATTGTTACTTTTACAAAAAAAAAGTTTTGAAAAACATCATACATAGTCATCCAAATATTGTTTCTAAATGGTTGATTCAGAATATCAAAAGTAGATGTTTTATCTAAGTCTTGAAACAGTTCAAAACATGAACTATCAGTGCTCTCTGTACTACTGGAAGTAAAGCCACTAATCTTTAAGTCCATTCAGAACCAACTCATCCTTAAATTAATTTTTCTACAGACCCACTCTTGGTAACAAAATCTGCATTACTTCAGGTTCTCCTGGAAACAGAACCAATAGGTGAGAGATTATATATGTATCTGTATCCACCTCTAACTATCTATAAAGTGAGAGAAGGAGGGAGAGAAAAAGAGAAAGTTAGTAAAGAGGGATTGGTTCATGTAGTTATGGATCCTGGATTAATCACGACTGGCCATTTTTGGGTTTTCCATTTAAAGTGTCATGTCATATGTGAAGAGAGACAGTTTGACTTCTTTGCCAATTTGAATACCATTTATTTCTTTTTGTTGTCTCATTGTTGTTGCAAGGAATTCTAGTACTATGGTGAACAGCAGTGGCTAGAGTGGGCATCCTTCTCGTGTTCCTAACCTCAAATGGAAGGCTGTCAGATTTTCTTCGTTGAGAATGACATTCGCTGTGGGTTTTTCATAGGTAGATTTTTATGAATTTGAGGAATGTTTCCCCTATTCCTATACTCTGAAGAGTTTTAATCAGGAAAGGATGTGGTATTTTGTCAAATGCTTTTTCTACATCAATTAAGAGGGCCATGTTGTTTTTCTCTCTTCTCTTGCTAATTTGTTCTATCACTTTGATTGATTTACAGGGAATGTTGATTACCATTGCATCCCAGAGACAAATCCCATCTGGTCATGGTGGATGATCTTTTTAATGTACTTTTGGAACCTATTAGCTAGGATCTTGTTGAGAATCTTGGATACTGGTTGGAAATTCTCCTTTTTGATGGGGTCTTTGCCTGGTTTAGGGAACAAGTAATACTGGCTTCGTAGAAAGAGTCTGAAAGTTTTATTTCTGATTCTATTTTTTTTTTTTTTTTTTTGAGACAGCTTCAGGAGAATAGGTAATATTTCTACACTGAATATTTAGAACAGTTCCCCAGGGAATCTGTCAGGTTCTGTGCTCTTGTTTTTTGGGAGGTTTTTGATCACTGCTTTAATCTTGTTACTAAATATTGCCCTCCTGAGGTTGTCAATTTCTTCCTGATTCCGTCTTGGATATTTGTAGTTTTCCAGGCATGCACCCACTTCTTCTAGGTTGCTTAACTTATTGGCATGTAACTGTTGATAATAACTTCTGATGATTATTTTCCATTTCCTTGAGGTTAGTCATAACCTCAAGTGGTAACCTTTTATTAATAATTTTATTAATTTGGGTCCTCTCTTTTTTCTTTTGGATTATTTTGGCTAGTGGTTTATTGATCTTAATTCTTTTAAAGAATCAGTTTTTCATTTTCTTGAAGTCTTCTACTGTATCTCTAATGTCTAACTTATTGATCTCTGCTCTAATCTTGATTTTTTTTTCCCCTTCTTGTGCATGGGGTTGGCTTAACTTCTTGTTGATTGTCCAGTTCTTTAAGGTATAAAGAGAGTTGGTGTATTTGACATTTTTAAACTTTTTTTTTTTTTTTTTAAGTCAGGCTTGAATCGCTTTGTATTTCCCCCTTAGGACTGCCTTTGCCATATCCCATAAGATGATCATTTAAATGATCTCCCTATATATGATTACTTAGCAGTTGAAACAATATTGTACTTTTGTAACAATATAAGTTGTAAGCAGGGGCGCCTGGGTGGCTCAGTGGGTTAAAGACTCTGCCTTTGGCTCAGGTCATGATCTCAGGGTCCTAGGATGGAGCCCTACATCAGGCTCTCTGCTCAGTGGGGAGCCTGCTTCCCTTTCTCTCAGCCTGCCTCTCTGCCTACTTGTGATCTCTCTCTGTCAAATAAATAATTAAATAAATCTTTAATAAAACTATATATAAGTTGTAAGCAGTATGACCAACTTTTATTTTAAAATAGTCACTTTGTAGCATCTTTGATCCATTATTTACTGTTTTTTTTCTTTTTCCTTTTTTTAAAATTTATTTTCAGCATAACAGTATTCATTGTTTTTTCACCACACCCAGTGCTCCATGCAATCTGTAACCTCCCTAATACCCACGACCTGGTTCCCCCAACCTCCCACCCCCCACCCCTTCAAAACCCTCAGGTTATTTTTCAGAGTCTGTAGTCTCTCATGGTTCACCTCCCCTTCCAATTTCCCTCAACTCCCTTCTCCTCTCCATCTCCCCTTGTCCTCTATATTATTTGTTATGCTCCACAAATAAGTGAAACCATATGATACTTGACTCTCTCTGTTTGACTTATTTCACTCAGCATAATCTCTTCCAGTCCCGTCCATGTTGCCACAAAAGTTGAGTATTTGTCCTTTCTGATGGAGGCATAATACTCCATAGTGTATATGGACCACATCTTCCTTATCCATTCATCTGTTGAAGGGCATCTTGGTTCGTTCCACAGTTTGGCGACCGTGGCCATTGCTGCTATAAACATGGGGGTATAGATGGCCCTTCTTTTCACTACATCTGTATCTTTGGGGTAAATACCCAGTAGTGCAATCGCAGGGTCATAGGGAAGCTCTATTTTTAATTTCCTGAGTAATCTCCACACTGTTCTCTAAAGTGCCTGCACCAGTTTGCATTCCCACCAACAGTGTAAGAGGGTTCCCTTTCTCCACATCCTCTCCAACACACGTTGTTTCCTGTCTTGCTAATTTTGGCCATTCTAACTGGTGTAAGGTGGTACCTCAATGTGGTTTTGATTTGAATCTCCCTGATGGCTAGTGATGATGAACATTTTTTCATGTGTCTGATAGCCATTTGTATGTCTTCATTGGAGAAGTGTCTGTTCATATCTTCTGCCCATTTTTTAATATGATTGTCTGTTTTGTGTGCATTAAGTTTGAGGAGTTCTTTATAGATCCTGGATATCAACCTTTTGTCTGTACTGTCATTTGCGAATATCTTCTCCCATTCTGTAGGTTGCCTCTTTGTTTTCTTGACTGTTTCTTTTGCTGTGCAGAAGCTTTTGATCTTGATGAAGTCCCAAAAGTTCATTTTCGCTTTTGTTTCCTTCACCTTTGGAGACATATCTTGAAAGAAGTTGCTGTGGCTGATATCAAAGAGGTTACTGCCTATGTTCTCCTTGAGGATTCTGATGGATTCCTGTCTCACGTTGAGGTCTTTTATCCATTTCGAGTTTATCTTTGTGTACGGGGTAAGAGAATGGTCAAGTTTCATTCTTCTACATATAGCTGTCCAGTTTTCCCAGCACCATTTATTGAAGAGACTGTCTTTTTTCCACTGGATATTTTTTCCTGTTTTGTCGAAGATTATTTGACCATAGAGTTGAGGGTCCATATCTGGGCTCTCTACTCTGTTCCACTGGTCCATGTGTCTGTTTTTATGCTAGTACCATGCTGTCTTGGTGATCACAGCTTTGTAGTAAAGCTTGAAATTAGGTAACGTGATGCCGCCAGTTTTATTTTTGTTTTTCAACATTTCCTTAGCAATTCGGGGTCTCTTCTGATTCCATACAAATTTTAGGATTATTTGTTCCAGGTCTTTGAAAAATGCCGATGGAATTTTGATTGGAATGGCATTAAAAGTATAGATTGCTCTGGGCAGTATAGACATTTTAACGATGTTTATTCTTCCGATCCAAGAGCATGGAATGGTCTTCCATCTTTTTGTGTCTTCTTCAATTTCTTTTAGGAGTGTTCTGTACTACCTCGAGTACAGATCTTTAACCTCTTTGGTTAGGTTTATTCCGAGGTATCTTATGGTTCTTGGTGCTATAGTAAATGGAATCGATTATCTAATTTGCCTTTCTGTATTTTCATTATTAGTGTATAAGAAAGCCACTGATTTCTAGACATTGACTTTGTATCCTGCCACATTACTGAATTGCTGTATGAGTTCTAGTAGTTAGGGGGGGGAATCTTTCGGGTTTTCCATATAAAGAATCATGTCATCCGCGAAGAGAGAGAGTTTGACTTCTTCCTTGCCAATTTGGATACCTTTTATTTCTCTTTGTTGTCTGATTGCTGTTGCTAGGACTTCTAATACCATGTTGAACAAGAGTGGTGAGAATGGGCATCCTTGTGGTGTTCCTGATCTCAACGGAAAGGCTGCAAGCTTTTTCCCATTGAGGATGATATTTGCTGTGGGTCTTTCATAGTTAGATTTGATGAAGTTCAGGAATGTTCCCTCTATCCCTATACTTTGAAGCATTTTAATCAGGAACGGATGCTGGATTTTGTCAAAAGCTTTTTCTGCATCAATTGAGAGGATCATGTGGTTCTTCTCTCTTCTCTTATTGATTTGTTCTATCACATTGATTGATTTGCGAATGTTGAACCATCCTTGTAACCCAGGGATGAATCCCACCTGGTCATGGTGGATAATCTTTTTAATGTGCTGTTGGATCCTGTTTGCTAGGATCTTGTTGAGAATCTTGGCATCCATATTCATCAGTGATATTGGTCTGAAATTCTCCTTTTTGGTAGGGTCTTTGCCTGGTTTGGGGATCAGGGTAATGCTGGCTTCATAAAGAGTCTGGAAGTTTTCCTTCTGCTTCCATTTTTTGAAACAGCTTCAGGAGAATAAGTGTTATTTCTTCTGTGAAAGTTTGATAGAATTCCCCAGGGAATCCATCGGGTCCTGGGCTCTTGTTTTTTGGGAGGTTTTTGATCACTGCTTCAATCTCATTACTAGATATCGGTCTATTCAGGTTGTCAATTTCTTCCTGGTTCAATTTTGGGAGTTTCTAGTTTTCCAGGAATGCATCCATTTCATCTAGGTTGCTTAGCTTATTGACATATAACTGTTGATAATAACTTCTGATGATTGTTTCTACTTCCTTGGTGTTAGTTGTGATCTCTCCCTTTTCATTCATAATTTTATTAATTTGGGATTTCTCTCTTTTCTTTTGGATTAGTGTGGCCAATGGTTTATCGATCTTATTGATTCTTTCAAAAAACCAGCTTCTAGTTTCATTGATACGTTCTACTGTATCTCTGGTTTCTACCTCATTGATCTCTGCTCTAATCTTGATTATTTCCCTTCTTACGTGTGGAGTTGGTTTGATTTGTTGTTGATTCTTCAGTTCTTTAAGGTGTAGAGACAGCTGGTATATTCTGGATTTTTCAATTTTTTTGAGGGAGGCATGGATGGCTATGTATTTCCCCCTTAGGACCACCTTTGCTGTATCACATAGGTTTTGGAGTAATGTGTCTTCATTCTCAATGGTTTCCATAAATTGTTGAAGTTCTTCTTTGATCTCCTCGTTGATGCAAGCATTCTTAAGCGAGGTGGTCTTTAGCTTCCAGGTGTTTGAGTTCCTTCCGAACTTTTCCTTGTGATTGAGCTCCAGTTTCAAATCATTTGATCTGAGAATATGCAGGGAATCATCTCAGTCTTTTGGTATCGGGTGAGCCCTGATTTGTGACCCAGTATGTGGTCTATTCTGGAGAAGGTTCCATTTGCACTTGAGAAGAATGAGTATTCTGTTGTTTTAGGGTGGAATGTTCTGTATATATCTATGAGGTCCATCTGGTCCAATGTGTCATTCAATGCTCTTATTTCTTTATGGATTTTCTGCTTCGATGATCTATTTCTGAGAGAGGCGTATTAAGATCTCCTACTATTAATGTATTCATATCAATATGACTCTTTATCTTGATTAATAGTTTTCTTATGTAGTTGGCTGCTCCCATATTGGGAGTGTAGATATTTACAATTGTTAGATCATCTTGGTGGATAGTCCCTTTAAGAACTATGTAGTGTCCTTCTGTATCTCTGACTACCGTCTTTAGTTTAAAATCTAATTTATCTGATATGAGAATCGCTACCCCAGCCTTCTTTTGAGGGCCATTGGCATGAAAGATGCTTCTCCATCCCTTCACTTTCAGTCTGGGTGTATCTTTAGGTTCAAAATGGGTCTCTTGTAGACAACATATGGATGGGTCCTGTCGTTTTATCCAATCTGCAACCCTGTGTCGTTTTATGGGTGCATTTAGGCCATTCACATTGAGAGTGATTATTGAGACATACGTTTTTATTGACATTGTGTTACCTTTGACGTCTTTCTTTCTGTCGATTTTCTCTATATTTCTGTTCAATGCTATTCTTAGGGTTTTTCCTCTTTTATAGAACCCCTCTTAATATTTCTTGCAGTGTCGGCTTGATGGTTGCATAGTCTTTTAAGCCTTGCTGGTCTTGGAAACTCTTTATCTCTCCATCCATTTTGAATATCAGTCTTGCTGGATAAAGTATTCTTGGCTGCATGTTCTTCTCATTTAGTGCCCTGAATATATCTTGCCAGCCCTTTCTGGCTTGCCAGGTCTCTGTGGACAGGTCTGACATTATTCTGATGGGCTTTCCTCTGTATGTAAGGAGCTTCTTTGTCCTAGCGGCTTTCAAGAGATTGTATCTACAATTATGATTCCTCAATTTTACTATGAGGTGCCTGGATGTTTTTTTGGAATTCATAATCTTCAGGGGAGACCTTTCTGCTTCTAGTACATGAACACTTGTTCCATTCGCAAGATTGGGAAAATTTTCATGAAGAACTTGTTCCACTATATCTTCTAGACTTCTTTCTTTCTTCTCCCCTTCAGGGATTCCAATAATTCTGACGTTGGAACTTTTCATGGCATCATTTATTTCACTGATTCTGTTTTCGTGGCTTCTAAGATGTTTGTTCCAGGCTTCCTCTTGATCCTTTCTCTCTATCTGTTTGTCCTCCAGATCACTAATTCTATCTTCTGTCTCAGTTACCCTAGCTTTTAGAGAATTTAGATTAGATTGGAACTCACTGAGAGCATTGCGAACCTCATCCCTCGTGGCCTTCAGCTCTGCCCTAACATTATGAACATCATCCCTAGTCGCTTTCAATTCTGCCTTAATCAATTCCGTTTGGTCATCCATGGCTTTCTCCAACCTAGCTATTGCCTGGATAATTGTTAGCCTGAATTCTCTTTCCGACATATTGTTTATGTTGATAGCCGTTAGCTCTGTTGCGGAAGGCCCATCCTCTGTATTTTTCTTCTGTTGGGGATTCCTCCTCTAGTAATTTTGGTGAGAGATGACTGGACAGATGTAGCTGGATGTATCGACCATGGTGCAGTCAAGGTGCACCCTCAGAACACTTCTGAGCACTCAGGATTCCCCACCCAAACAAGTGAAAAAAGGTAAAGAAAAAGAAAAAAGGGAGAGAGAGAGAGAGAGACAGGAAAAAAAGGGAAGATAAAAGAGAAGGTTCAGCCCAAATGGGCCCCAGGATAAGATTTATGACGTATACAAAGAAAAACAGACAAACAAAAAGACTGATAAAAGTATATGACGAGAGAAAATATATATATATATATATATATATATATATAGGCAAAAAAAGTAAGAACCTCGTCAAAAAGAACCCCAAGTATAATATTTATATACTATCAGGACAAACATAAATACACAGAGACACTGGCAGAAGAAAAAGATGGGAGCATGGTTCTAGATTCTCAGTGTGGGCGAGGAAGGTTATTTTGATTCTTCCTGTATGTTATCTTGATATCTTTGTTAAAGGACTCAACTTTCCTAAGATAAAAGGGGGATTAAAAATTGGTTTACCTATAGGGGTAGCATTGATTGGAGAAAGGGGGTTACCTTGAAGTTTAACTCTATATGAATATTAGAAAATAAAAATAAAAAAGGAATAAACTGGACTAAACTAAACTAAAATTTTTTTAAAAAAATTAAAAACATAAAAAAGCAAAAGAAAAACACATGTGTATGTATCAAAAAATTCAGGTTAGAAGTTTATTATGGAATTTGATGTACTGGACATCTCACTGTGATGGTAAATAGGTAAAAAAAAAATTATCTATATAAAAAAAAGAAAAAAAATGAACCAGAATAGTGGGAATGAGTTAAAATTAAAAGTTGTATCTATGAAGTAGTGGTGGTTGTTCTCTTGTAGTCTTTTTTTTTTTTTTCTTTCCTGATTTGTTTTCTGGGGGAGGGGGCTGCCACGTGGGTTTTCAGTCAGTGATGTTCCCTGAGTTAAGTCCTCCAGCCCTCCTCAAGGGGGTGGGCTCTGAGGAAAACAGTTTTTTCAGGCTTTTGTTCTCTGGAGGTTTTTATGTTTGTTCACTTCTTTTCTCTCGCCTTGACAGCTTTTGATGGTTTTTGGAGGTTTATAGGAAAACAAACTGCACCCCGACCTCCCTCTCAGAGAGAAGCCTCAGTCTGCTCCCCTGCAGGTCCTGCAGCCGCTGGGCTGCTGGCAGAGCAAGTTCCTAGTTGCAGTCCCTGGGGACGCAGGATCTCCTGCTTGTATGCAAAACCACGGCAGCAGCGGCTGACTGGGCAGCTCCAGACCGCCAGAGTGGTTCCAAGCAGAGATCGCACACTGAGATTTTCCCGCTGGCCAGGGCTGGGAATGTCTGGTCTTTCCGGGTCTAAGAGCACCGGGCTTGCGCGCACCTCTCCCAGGGGAGTGTGTGTGTGGTGTGCGCAGTGCAGGTCCCAGAGCACCAGGCTGGGCCTTCATGCACCTCTCTCAGGGGAGGGTGTGGGGTGCGCGCATCTCAGGCTGGTAGTTCGTGCGCATTCTGCCATCTGGCGAGGCTCCCAGCCCCTCACAGGAGCCAGACTCCATGTGTTCTCGGGTGCGCTGGCGGCTCAGGCACCAAGACCTGGTTTTTCCACTGCACTCTCTCTGGCTCAGCGCCAGCGGAGGCTGTCCTGAGTCCAGGGACTTAAGCCCCTGTCCCTAGCCGCCCCGATTCCCACAATTTCCCCCTGTGATTCTTTGCTCTTTTTGAGTGCTTTCAACCAGACTCCAAGTTAATGCTGGTCCCCAGACGCAGGGCACTCTTGTACTGGGGTATTCCTTTCCAATCGGTTGCCTCTGGTGGCTCCCTCCCTCTTTTGTTTATCTTTTGATATCAGTCCATCATTCCTACTCTGCTTTACCTGCCCACTGGTGTCTTCTGTCCCTTTAGAGATCCAGACGTGTATAATTCTGATCTCAGGCTGTTTTCATGGGTGACCGGAATTCTTTGGCAGGTAATCAGCTCACTTTAGGGTACAGGTTGAAATGGCGCCTCCTCCTACTTCCCAGCCATCTTGTCCCCCCTCCCCCCCACATATCACTCTTTTTAAGCTGTTCATCAGTCAATGGACATTTGGGCTCTTTCAATGTTTTGGATTTTGTTGATAATGCTGCCATTAACACTGGGGTATGCATACCTCTTTGAATCAATGTTTTTGTGTCCTTCAGGTACATACCAAATAGTATATTTATTACATTATAATATATTACATTATACATTATATTTATTACATACCAAATATATATTTATATATGCCATTTGAGAGAACATGGGTGTACCTAAATGGTTTTCCATGAAATAAATCAGATGAAGGCTATCAAATTAGATGTCAAAATCAAAAGTCCATGGTGTTTTTACTTACATGTGGTGTAAATATATTAAAAAAAAAAAAAAAAACCAAAGAAACAAAACAGAATCTCTTTATTCATAGAGAGGATAAACTAATGATTGTTTTAGGGGATGTGGCTGAGGGAATAGAAGAAATAGGCAAAAGGATTAAAAAGTACAATCCTCCAGGTATAAAATAAATAAAGCAGGTGTATGTAATGTACAGTGTAGAGAATACAATCAATAGAATCATATCAACTTTGTATGGTGATACAAAGGATAATAACTAGATAAAACAATAAAAACTAGACTCATTTTGCTGATCATTTCATAAAATATATAAATACTGAGTCACTGTGTTGTATACCTGAAACTAATAAAACATATTAATTATTCTTCAATGAAAAAAAATAAAATTACTGCTGGATGAATGAGGGTTTAAGATATTAACAATCTGTACTCTCCTGAGCATAAATATATGATTTTGGAGATATATATATTTTTCCCATTCTCTTTGAATGATCTCCTCCCCTAAATAAATAATGTCAGGGAGATTATTTTTCAGCAGTTTGAACTTTTTCAAAAGAATATGGGTAATAATTTTTACAGAGCTTGACTCTGGGAGATACTTTAATGTAGGGCATATCAGAACTATTAAACACTCACCCAACAAGTCACACTGCTCCAAAGAATGAATATCTCTCAGAGCAGTTTTGGAGGATCATGGCTCAGAGCTCTTGAATCATGGTACTGACTCTCAAAAGTCTGTTAAAGAATCTTGATGAGGTTGAAACTTCTATTTATTTGTTAACCAGCTGCACAACACTTGGCTCACACACAAAAAATATAAAATCACTAACTCACTCGTATTATAAGCTCCCTTTACAGAGCAATGAACTGTGAGAATTTTTAGTTTCACTCTATAACTTGTTTGTGTATTTCTTTTTAAAGAGAAACTTCAGGAACAATATGATAAGTCGTTGTTACTTCCCTTTGCTTAATGGACTGATCAAAAAATAAAGGTCATGCATTTTTTTAAGTAAAAATTTAAAAGAAAAACTTCTGTAAAATATAAGGAAAAAAATACCAATTTGGGTTTTGGAATTGTGCATTTCCTTCCCGTTTGTCTTAATTACATTGTCCAAGTGTTCATGGGCTCTGTTGGATCATTATGTCTGTAATTCCTTGAACTCTGCAAATATTACTTTGATTCTACAGAAAGGAGAAGCTGGTTAATATTTAGGTAAAGTATTACATGAATATCTGCACTAAATCCCCCAGAAATCCTGAAAGGGCACATGATATTACATTTCAATGCAGAGCACAGCCTGTTCGAACACCAAGTCTCTACTAATGTTAGCTATTCTCACTTCCTGTTTGTTAGTTTGCATGTATGTTTTATTTGTTAGTGCACTTGTTTTGAAATTTCAAAAGGAAAGGAAGGAAGCTTGTGTAAAGAGCAGTTGGAGAACCTTTTTTCTCCTCTGCATTTTTGAAACTTCCTTAAGTTTGGAGGATTCTTTCTTACCTACTCTGAACCCCTCAATTTTTAAAATCTTTCATAACCTACTGCAAACCAGCATCCAAGGTATGAATTAGTATTTCTATTATCATCAGATTATGACCTTTATCAAGTGACTGGGGAAAAATTAAGTCTTTAAATGTCCAAAATTTCTTCTTGGGAAGAGCAATGAAGCCTGCCTGGCTGTTTCAAGTTATTCCTGATTCTCCTCCACCCAAAGGCTCAGTGATCCTGTCCCAGTCTCTTAGAGCTCATACCACATGTGTAATCTGCATGAAATTTGGGGAATATCTGAGGATGAGCTCCACACAATTATCTGATGGATCTCCATGGAATTAATTAGTTATGAAAAAAGGAGACTGTAGGTGATGGAGATATGGGCATATTTCATGATGCTTTGGAATCTCTTAGAAATCATCCATTTAAGATGATGTGCACAATGCCAGCTTCCTTGTCTCTCTTCTCTATCTCTTATTTTCAACTACTTGACTAATATTTTACATAGAGCTTGAAAGATTTGAGAAAAGTCTCCTTCTCTAGAAATTCTACCACACATACAATGTTGAATTATTTAATATATCTTTTGTTTTACACAGAACTCTTAAACATAGGGAAAGGGGAATAGTATTTGGAGGTGATGCTATAGAAAAATACCTTCAATCTATGAAAATCATATTATCAATTGATATCAGCATCATAAACTATCAATTCTTTTTAATGATCTCCTTATATATGATTACTTATCAGTTGAATCAATGTCCTCCTTTTGTAACTTTATAAATTATAGACTGGCTCACCTGGGTGGCTCAGTGAGTTAAAGCCTCTGCCTTTGGCTCAGGTCATGATCCAGGGTCCTGGGATTGAGCTCCACAACAGGCTCTCTACTCCTCGGGGAACCTGCTTCCTCCTCTTTCTCTACTTGCTTCTCTGCCTACTTGTGATCTTTGTCTGTCAAATAAATAAATAATTTAAAAAATGAAAAAGTATAGACTGCATAAATAATATTCATACTAAAATAGTTACACTGTAGCATATTCAATTACTTCCAATGTTATTAGATGCTTTGATTTTTTAAAAGATTTTACATTTTTATTTTAGAGAGAGAGCATGAGTAGGGGGAAGAGCCAAGGAAGAGGGACAAGTAAACGCCATAGTGTGCATTGGATCCAGTGAGGGGTTGAAACACACTGCTCTGAGATGAGGACCTGAGCCAAAACCAAGAGTCTGACACCTTAACTGAATAAATCCACAGGCAGTCCTGGATGCTTTAATTTTTGAAGGTCCAATAAATTTTTCAGATAATCCATTGAGATATTTTCTACTATTGCTTCTAAGTATAAATGTAATACATGAACTTTGAACTTCATTGTGGTTTTCTTCTAATGCCTAAATACTTTATTATCCAAAGATAAATATTTATAATTTGGAGGTTAAATGTGAATTAGCCTACTAAAATATCAACATCAATATTTAGCTATTGTTTAAAAAGATTTTTCTGGGGCACCTGGATTTCTCAGTTAAGCAGCTGCTTTCAAGTCTGGTCATGATCCTAGAGTCCCAGTATCAGGCCCCATGTTGGGCTCCCTGTTCAGCAGAGAGCCTGCTTCTCCTTTTCCTTCTGCTTGCTGCTCTGTCTACTTTTGCTCTCTATAACTCTGTCAAATAACCACATAAAATCTTAAAATAAAAAGATTCTTGTATTTATCTTGGGAAGAGAGAGTGTGAGAGTGAGTTGGGCTAGGGGGAGAGGGAGAGGAAGAACCAGGCTCCATGCTAAGCAGGCAGTCAGACTCAAGGTTGAGCCCAGGACACTAGGATCATGACCTGAGCTGAAGGCAGATGCTTAACCAACTGAGCCACCCAGGTGCCCCCCACCCTGTCAAGTTGGTTGATTCCTACCTAGGCACTTTTCAAACTCCCATTCAGAGGATAAAGACAGAAAGAATGCCAGCCTGTGTTGAGGGAGTGGCAGAGAGTGATAAGTAGACACCAGAGTGAGCCTGTAGCCCATTGTGGGGCAGAACCCAGGACTCTGAAATGAAGACCTGATCCAAAACCTGTAGTCCCACACTTGAAGTATTTGCACCACCCAGGTTTTCTTGATTGTTATTTTTGTTTGTTTGTTTGTTTGTTTTTGCTTTTTTTTTATGCCTAGTAAAGTGTTCAGCTATTTCTTATGATTTTTTCTATTACTTCTATAATGCAAATAAATACCTTACCTTTGATCTTTATCTTGGTTTTCTTCTAATTCCTGAAACTTCATTATTAAGTGATAACTAATGATAATTTGCAGTTTATATTTTAAAATGCCAATCAAATGTATCAATATCAATGTTTGGCTATTTAAAAAATATTTTTGTATTCATTTTAGAGAAAGAATGTTAGAGTGATAGAGAAGGGGTAGGGGCAGAAAGAGAGTGAGGAGAAGACTCCATACTGACCAGGCAGCCTGACTCAAGGCTTGATCCCAGGACACTAGGATCATGACCTAGAGTGAAGGCAAATGCTTAACCAACTGAGCCAACTAGGTTCCCCATGTTGCTTGAATTCTACCTTGGATAATTTCAAGTTTCCATTTAGAGAATAAGGACACAGATTCAAGGTGTGCCTCAACAAATATGGATCAGAAAGGGAAGATTGTAGGAATAGTGCATTTTGGGATGATCCCTAGTACCAACAATAACCGTGTTTTAAATAGAGAAACATAGGTAAGGACTTAAGTAAAGGCTAGTGAACTGTTTTTTACATATGAGCCCTGTTCTAGCCACATCCTGGGGTAGTAGTTGTGTATTGTCATTTTCAGAGAACTATGGAAAAAACACAGTGCTTTCTGTCTATTTTGATTTGTCTGTTCCAGATAGAAAAAAATATTTCAATCCAGAGAATGCATCTGAATCAGATGGAGGACACATATTGCTGTCAAACACCCCAGAATTTGTGATTCAAAAGTTTTGAATTTGGCTGTAGTACGGGCATGTCTAAGAAGGACCCATTTAGAAATGTTGATGCTGCTATGTCAGGAGTCATATGATGAAGAATGCTGCTCTAGCAAACCTTAATTGATATTTTAAAAACATATTAAGAACTTCAAAAAGTTTTTAGACATTTTTGCTATATATTTTTTAAAAAGAGAGTTTTTTAGAGATTGAGAGACCAGAGAGATCACAGAGAGAGCAGGAGAGGGAGAAGCATACTCCCTGCTTAGCAGAGAACCTGATGTAGGGCTAGATCCAGGAACTCTGAGATCATGGGCTGAGCTGAAGACAAATAATTAACCCAATAAGCCATGCAGGCACCCTAAGAACTTCTAAACTTTAGAATTTGAATTTCTTGGAATGAGCAATGAAACCTTACTGGCTATCTCAAGTTATTCCTGACTCTGGTTGCCTTCTCATTCCAAAGGTCAGTGTTCCTGTTTCAGCCTCTTACAGCTCAGAGTCTATGTGTAATCCTGGTAAATATCTTAGGATGGATTCCACTTAGTTATCAAATGCATCTATATGGACTTGTCTAGTTCTTGAAGAAAAGAGATTATAGATGATGGAGTAATGGGCATGTTTCATGACACTCTGAAATATCTTAGAAATCACCCATTTGAGATGATGTACATCAGGCCTGTGTCCTTTTCTCTCTTCTCTATCTCTTATTTTCACCTACCTGGCTAGTATTTTACCAAGTCAGACCTTGAAATATTTGAGTAAATTCTGCTTCTCAAGACAGTCCACTTCACATACTTTTCTGAAGTGTTTATTTTATGTTTTGTTTTACACAGAAGTCCCAAATGTGGAGAAATGTAAGTGGTAATTTTTTATATTTTAGGGGGGAAAGTTATCATAGAAAAGTATATCTGATCTCTGAAAATCAGATTTGCAATTGATTTCCATATCACAAGTTATCAATTGTTTTGAAAGGTCTCCCTAGATATGATTAATTATGAGTTGAAACAATGTTGTCCTTTAGCAACATTATAAATATAAGTTGTAAAAACAATGTGCATTCTTAAAAAGTCACTGTGTGGAATCTTTGTTCAATTATTTCCTCTGTTATTAGAAGGTTTAAAATTTTTTAATTATTTAATTTATTTATTTTTAATAATTATTTATCTTTTTTTTTTTTTTTTTTTTTTTAAGATTTTATTTATTTACTTGACAGACAGAGATCACAAGTAGGCAGAGAGGCAGGCAGAGAGAGAGGAGAGAGCAGGCTCTCCACGGAGCAGAGAGCCCGATGCGGGGCTCGATCCCAGGACCCTAGGATCATGACCTGAGCCGAAGGCAGAGGCTTTAACCCACTGAGCCACCCAGGCGCCCAATAATTATTTTTCTTTTATCATAGCAACTTCTTATTAGACATGTTGCCAGAGGTGTTGAAAACAAAAGTTACAATTACATTTTGGGGGTTCATTAAAATACCAGACTTCTATACAGTGAAATAAAGAATCAACAGAGATAGAAAGCAGGCTACTGAATGGGAGAAGACATTTTCAGTGGACATATCTGATAAAGCAGTAGTATCCAAAATCTGTAAAGAACTTATCATACTTATCACCCACCCCCCCCAAAAAAATAATCTAGTTAAAGCATGGGCAGAAGACATGAATAGACCTTTCCAAACAAGACATCTGGATGGCTATCAGCTACATTAAATGATTCTCCCTGTTTCTTACCATTAAGGAAATACAAATCAAAACCAAGCTGAGATATCACCTGACACTTGTCAGAACAGCAATAATTAACAGCACAGGAAGAAACAGATGTTGGTGAGGATGTAGACAGAACATAATATTCATAAACTATTGGTGGCAAAGTGGACTGGTGTAGCCAATCTGGAAAACATCATGGAGTTTCTTCAAAAATTTAAAATTAGAACTACCCTCTGATCTAGGAATTGTACTATTTGGTATGTACCTGAAGGACACAAAAACACTGATTCAAAGAGGTATGCATACCCCAGTGTTAATGGCAGCATTATCAACAATATCCCAAACATTTAAAGAGCCCAAATGTCCATTGACTGATGAACAGCTTAAAAAGAGTGATATGTTGGGCGGGGGGAACAAGATGGCAGGGAAGTAGGAGGAGGCGCCATTTCAACTTGTACCCTAAAGTGAGCTGATTACCTGCCAAAGAATTCCGATCACCCATGAAATCAGCCTGAGATCAGAATTATACATGTCTGGGTGTCTACAGGGACAGAACACACCAGTGAGCAGGTAAAGCGGAGTAGGAACGTCAGACTGATATCAAAAGATAAACAAAAGGGGGAGGGAGCCACCAGAGGTGACCGATTGGAAAGGATACCCCAGTACGAGAGTTCCCTGTGACTGGAAACCAGCATTAACTTGGAGTCTGGTTGAAAGCACTCAAAAAGAGCAAAGGATCTCAGGGGGAAATTGTGGGAATTGGGGCAGTAGGAACAGGGGCTTAAGTTCCCGGACCCAGGACAGCCACCACTGGTGCTGAACTAGAGAGAGTGTGGCAGAGAAACCAGGTCTTGGTCCCTGAGCTGCCAGCAGGCCTGAGAATGCGTGGGGTCTGGCTCCCGTGAGGGGCTGGGAGCCTCGCCAGATGGAAGAACGGTGCACCGTGCTATCAGAGCCTGAGACACGGGCGCCCCACACCCTCCCCTGATAGAGGTGGGTGAAGGCGCCAGCCCAGAGATCTTAGACCCACACACTCTGCTATCAGAGCCTGAGACATGCGCCCCACACTCTCCCCTGGGAGAGGTGTGCAAAGGCGCCAGCCCGTTGCTCTTGGAACCACAAAGACCAGGCACTCCCAGCCTGGGTCAGTGGGAAAATTTCAGTGTGCGATCTCTGCTTGGAACCTCTCTGGCGGTCTGGGGCTGCCCTTACAGCTGCCGCTGCCCTGGTTTTGTGTACAAGCAGGAGATCCTGCATCCCAAGGGACTGCGACTTTGAACCTGCTCTGCCAGCAACCAAGGGGGAGCTTAAGTGCTCTGCAGCACCCACAGGGGAGCAGACTGAGGCTTCCCTCTGAGAGGGATGTTGGGATGCAGTTTGCTTTCCTCTAAACCTCCAAAACAATCAAAAGCTGTCATGGCGAGAGAAAACAAATGAACAAACATGAAAACTTCCAGAGAACAAAAACCTGAAAAACCGGTTTCCTCAGAGCACACCCCCTTGAGGGGGGCGAAAGGACTTAACTCAGGGAACATCATTGACTGAAAACCCATGTGGCAGGCCCCAAACCCAGAAAGCCAAACAGGGGAAAAAAAAGAGGACAAGAGAAAAACCACCACTACTTCATTGATACAACTTTTATTTTTAACTCATTCCCACTATTCTGGTTCATTTTTTTTTCCTATATAGATAATTTTTAACCTATTTACCATCACAGTGAGATGTCCAGTACATCAAATTCCATAGTAACCTTTTAACCTGAACTTTTTGATACATACACCTGTGCTTTTCTTTTGCTTTTCTATTTTTTTTTAAATTTTAGTTTAGTTTAGTCCAGTTTATTCTTTTATTATTTTTACTTTCTAATATTCATATAGAGCTAAACTTAAAGGTAATCCCCTTTTCCCAATCAATGCAACCCCTATAGGTAAACCAATTTTTAATCCCCCTTTATGTTAGGAAAGTTGAGTCCTTTAACAAAGATATCAAGATACATCCAGGAAGAATCAAAATAATCTTCCTTGCCCACCCTGAGAATTTATAAGCACTCTCCCATCTTTTTCTTCCGCAAGTGTTTCTGTGTATTTGTGTTTGTCCTGATAGTATATAAACCTTATACTTGGGGTTCTTTTTGACGAGGTTCTTACTTTTTTTGCTTATATATATATTTTTTTTCTTTTTTTCTCTTGGCATATACTTTTATCAATCTTTTTGTTTGTCTGTTTTTGTTTGTATACTTCATAAATCTTACCTTGGGGTCCATGTGGGCTGAGCCTTCTCTTTTATCTTCTCTTTTTTCCCTGTCTCTTTCTATCTCTCTCTCTCTTTTTTTCTTTTTATTTTCTTTTTACTTCCATTTGGGTGGGGACTCCTGATTACTTAGAAGCGTTCCAGGGTGCACCTTGACTGCACCATGGTCGATACATCCAGCTACATCTGTCCAGTCATCTCTCACCAAAATGACTAGAGGAGGAATCCCCAACAGAAGAAAAATACAGAGGATGGGCCTTCTGCAACAGAGCTAATGGCTATCGACATAGACAATATGTCGGAAAGGGAATTCAAGCTAACAATTATCCAGGCAATAGCTAGGTTGGAGAAAACCATGGATGACCAAACGGAATTGATTAGGGCAGAATTGAAAGCCAACAGGGATGATGTTCAAAATGCTCCCAATGAGTTCCAATCTAATCTAAATTCTCTAAAAGCTAGGGTAACTGAGACAGAAGATAGAATTGGTGATCTGGAGGACAAACAGATAGAGAGAAAGGATCAGGAGGAAGCCTGGAACAAACAGCTTAGAAGCCATGAAAACAGAATCAGGGAAATAAATAATGCCATGAAACGTTCCAATGTCAGAATTATTGGAATACCTGAAGGGGAGGAGAAAGAAAGAAGTCTAGAAGATATAGTGAAACAAGTTTTCCATGATAATTTTCCCAGTCTCACAAATGGAATGAGCATTCATGTACCAGAGGCAGAACGGTTTCCCCCCAAGATTATAGATTCTTGAAAGTCCTCAAGACACCTAAGAGTAAAAATGAAGAATTATAATTGTAGGCAGACCCTCTTGAAAACAGCTAGGACAAAGAAGCTCATTACATACTGAGGAAAGCCCAACAGAATAAGGTCAGACCTGTCTACAGATACCTGGCAAGACAAAAAGGGCTGGCAAGATATATTCAGGGCACTAAATGAGAAGAACATGCAGCCAAGAATACTTTATCCAGCAAGACTGACATTCAAAATGGATGGAAAGATAAAGAGTTTCCAAGACCGGCAAGGCTTAAAAGAATATGCAACCACCAAGTCGACACTAAAGAAAATATTAAGGGGGGGTTCTATAAAGGAGAAAAAAAATCCTAAAAATATAATTGAACAGAAATATAGTGACAATCTACAGAAAAAAGACTTCAAAGTTAACACAATGTCACAAAAAACGTTATCTCTCAATAATCACTCTCAATGTGAATATCCTAAATGCGCCCATAAAACGACACAGTGTTGCAGATTGGATAAAACAAGAGGACCCATCCATATGTTGCCTACAAGAGACCCATTTTGAACCTAAAGATACACGCAGACTGAACGTGAAGGGATGGAGAAGCATCTTTCATGCCAATGGGCCTCAAAAGAAGGCCGGGTTAGTAATTCTCATATCAGATAAATTAGATTTTAAACTAAAGACTATAGTCAGAGATACAGAAGGACACTGAATAATTCTTTTTTCTTTAAATTAATTAATTTATTTTTATAAACATATAATGTGTTTTTATCCCCAGGGGTATAGGTCTGTGAATCGCCAGGTTTATTTCACAGCACTCATCATTACACATATCCTCCCCAATGTTCATATCCCCACCACCCTCTCCCATCCCCCCTCCCCCCAGCAATCCTCAGTCTGTTTTTTGAGATGGAGTCTTTTATGGTTTGTCTCCCTCCCAATCCCATCATGTTTCATTTTTTCTTTCCCTACCCTCTGCCCCCACATTGCACCTCCACTTCCTCATATCAAAGAGATCATATGATAGTTGTCTTTCTCCCATTGACTTATTTCGCTAAGCATGATACCCTCTAGTTCCATCCACATCATCGCAAATGGCAAGATTTCATTTCTTTTGATGGCTGCATAGTATTGCATTGTGTATATATACCACATCTTCTTTATCCATTCATCTGTTGATGGACATCTAGGTGCTTTCCATAGTTTGGCTATTGTGGACATTGCTGCTATAAACATTCGGGTGCATGTGCCCCTTCGGAGCAACACTTTTGTATCTTTAAGATATATACCCAGTAGTTCAATTGCTGGGTCATAGGGTACCTCTATTTTCAGTTTTTTGAGGAACCTCCACACTGTTTTCCTGAGTGGTTGCACCAGCTTGCATTCCCACCAACAGTTTAGGAGGGTTCCCCTCTCACCACATCCTCGCCAGCATCCGTCATTTCTTGACTTCTTCATTTTAGCTATTCTGACTGGTGTGAGGTGGTATCTCATTGTGGTTTTGATTTGTATTTCCCTGATTCTGAGAGATGTGTCAGGGAAACATTTTTTCATGTGTCTGTTGGCCATCTGGATGTCTTCTTTGCAGAAATGTCTGTATATGTCCTCTGCCCATTTCTTTTTTTTTTTTTTTAAGATTTTATTTATTTATTTGACAGATAGATCACAAGTAGGCAGAGAGGCAGGCAGAGAGAGAAGGGAGGAAGCAGGCTCCCTGCTGAGCAGAGAGCCCGATGCGGGGCTAGATCCCAGGACGCTGGGATCATGACCTGAGCCAAAAGCAGAGGCTTTAACCCACTGAGCCACCCAGGTGCCCCGTCTGCCCATTTCTTGATTGGATTATTTGTTCTTTGGGTGTTGAGTTTGATAAGCTCTTTATAGATTTTGGATACTAGCCCTTTATCTGATATGTCGTTTGCAGATATCTTCTCCCATTCTGTCAGTTGTCTTTTGTTCACTGTTTCCTTTGCTGTGCAACAGCTTTTGATCTTGATGAAATCCCAATAGTTCATTTTTGCCCTTGCTTCTGTTGCCTTTGGCAATGTTCCTAAGAAGAAGTTGCTGCGGTTGAGGTCAAAGAGTTTTCTGCCTGCATTCTCAAGTATTTTGATGGATTCCTTTCTCACATTGAGGTCCTTCATCCATTTGGAGTCTATTTTCGTGTGTGGTGTAAGGAAATAGTCCAATTTCATTTTTCTGCATGTGGCTGTCCAATTTTCCCAGCACCATTTGTTGAAGAGGCTGTCTATTTCCATTGGACATTCCTTTCTGCTTTGTCGAAGATTAGTTGACCATAGAATTGAGGGTCAATTTCTGCGCTCTCTATTCTGTTCCATTGATCTATATGTCTGTTTTTGTGCCAATACCATACCGTCTTGATGATGACAGCTTTTAATAGAGCTTGAAGTCTGGACTTGTGATGCCATCAACTTTGGCTTTCTTTTTCAATATTCCTTTGGCTATTCAAGGTCTTTCCTGGTTCCATATAAATTTAGGTTTATTTGTTCTATTTTTTTTTTAAATGGAAGGGATTTTGATAGGGATTGCATTAAATGTGTAGATTGCTTTAGGTAGAATAGACATTTTCACAATATTTGCTTTTCCAATCCATGAGCATGAACATTTTTCCATTTCTTTGTCTTCCTCAATTTCTTTCATTAGTACTTCATTGTTTTCTGAGTATAGATTCTTTGCCTCTTTGGTTAGGTTTATTCTTAGGTGTCTTATGGTTTTGGGTGCAATTGCAAATGGGACTGACTCCTCAATTTCTCTTTCTTCTGTCTTGTTGTTGGTATAAAGAAATGCAACAGATTTCTGTGCATTGACTTTATGTCCTGACACTTTACTGAATTCCTGTACAAGTTCTAGCAGTTTTGGAGTGGAGCTTTTAGGGTTTTCCACATACAGTATCATATCATCTACAAAGAGAGATAGTTTGACTTTTTCTTTGCCAATTTGGATGCCTTTAATTTCTTTTTGTTGTCTGATTGCTGAGGCTCAGACTTCTAGTACTATGTTGAACACCAGCGGTGATAACGGACATCCCTGCCGTGTTCCTGACCTTAGCGGAAAAGCTATCAGTTTTTCTCCATTGAGAATGATATTTGCAGTGGGTTTTTCATAGATGGCTTTGATAATATTGAGGTATATGCCCTCTATCTCTACACTTTGAAGAGTTTTAATCAGGAAGGGATGCTGTATTTTGTCAAAGGCTTTTTCAGTATCTATTGAGAGTATCATAGGGTTCTTATTCTTTCTTCTATTAATGTATTGTATCACATTGATGGATTTGTGGATGTTGAACCAACCTTGCAGCCCTGGAATAAATCCCACTTGGTGGTGTTGAATAATCCTTTTAATGTACTGTTGGATCCTATTGGCTAGTATTTTAGTTAGAATTTTCACATTTTAGTTAGAATTCGCATCAAGGATATTGGTCTGTAATTCTCTTTTTTGGTGGGATCCTTGTCTGGTTTTGGGATCAAGGTGATGCTGGCCTCATAGAATGAGTTTGGAAGTTTTCCTTCCATTTCTATTTTTTGGAATAGTTTCAGGAGAATAGGAATTAATTCTTCTTTAAATGTTTGGTAGAATTTCCCTGTGAAGACAGCTGGTCCTGGACTTTTGTTTGTTTGGAGATATTTGAAGACTGTTTCAATCTCCTTACTGGTTATGGGTCTGTTCAGGTTTTCTATTTCTTCCTGGTTCAGTTGTGGTAGTTTATATGTCTCTAGAAATGTATCCATTTCTTCCAGATTGTTGAATTTGTTGGCATAGATTGCTCATAGTATGTTCTTATAGTTGTTTGTATTTCATTGGTGTTGGTTGTGATCTCTCCTCTTTCATTCATGATTTTATTTATTTGCATCCTTTCTCTTTACTTCTTGATAAGTCTGGCCAGGGGTTTGTCAATGTTATTAATTCTTTCAAAGAACCAGATCCTAGTTTCGTTGATTTGTTCTATTGATTTTTTAGTTTCTATTTCATTGATTTCTGCTCTGATCTTTATGATTTCTCTTCTCCTGCTGGGTTTAGGCTTTCTTTGTTGTTCTTTCTTCAGGTCCTTTAGGTGTAGGGTTAGGTTGTGTACTTGAGACCTTTCTTGTTTCTTGAGAAAGGCTTGTACCAGTATATATTTTCCTCTCAGGACTGCCTTTGTTGTGTCCCACAGATTTTGAACCATTGTGTTTACATTATTATTTGTTTCGATGAATTTTTTCAATTCTTCTTTAATTTCCTGGTTGACCCATTCATTTTTTTAGAAAGATGCTGTTTAGTCTCCATGTATTTGGGTTCTTTCCAAATTACCTCTTGTGATTGAGTTCTAGCTTCAGAGCATTGTGGTCTGTAAATATGCAGGGAATGATCCCAATTTTTTGTTACCGGTTGAGACCTGATTTATGACTCAGGATGTGGTCTATTTTGGAGAATGTTCCACCTACACTAGAGAAGAATGCATATTCTGTTGCTTTGGGATGGAATGTTCTGAATATATCTGTGATGTCCATCTGGTCCAGTGTGTCATTTAAGGCCTTTATTTCCTTATTGATCTTTTGCTTAGATGATCTGTCCATTTCAGTGAGGTGAGTGTTAAAGTCCCCTGCTATTATTGTATTACTGTCGATGTATTTCTTTGATTTTGTTATTAATTGGTTTATATAGTTGGCTGCTCCCATGTTAGGGGCATAGATATTTAAGATTGTTAGGTCTTCTTGCTGTACAGACCCTTTGAGTATGATATAGTGTCCTTCCTTATCTCTTATTATAGTCTTTGGCTTAAAATCTAATTGATCTGCTATAAGGATTGCCACCCCAGTTTTCTTCTGATGTCCATTAGCATGGTACATTGCTTTCCACCCCCTCACTTTAAATCTGGAGGTGTCTTTGGGTCTAAAATGTGGTTCTTGTAGACAGCATATTGATGGGTTTTGTTTTTTTATCCATTCTGATACCCTGTGTCTTTTGATTGGGGCATTGAGCCCATTAATATTCAGGGTAACTATTAAGAGATATGAATTTAGTGCCATTGTATTGCCTGTAAGGTGACTATTACTGTATATTGTCTCTGTTTCTTTCTGATCTACTCCTTTTAGGGTCTCTCTTTGCTTAGAGGACCCCTTTCAATATTTCCTGTAGAACTGGTTTGGTGTTTTCAAATTCTTTCAGCTTTTTTTGTCCTGGAAGGTCTTTATCTCTCCTTCTATTTTCAATGATAGCCTAGCCGGATATAGTATTCTTGGCTTCATGTTTTCCTCGTTTAGTGCTCTGAATATATCATGCCAGTTCTTTCTGGCCTGCCAGGTCTCTGTGGATAGGTCCGCTGCCAATCTAACGTGTTTACCCTTGTATGTCACAGACTTCTTTTTCTGGACTGCGTTCAGGATTTTCTCGTTGTCACTAAGTCTTGTAAATTTTACTATCATGTGTCAAGGTGTGGACCTATTTTTATTGATTTTGAGGGGGCATTCTTAGCATCTCCTGGATTTTGATGTTTGTTCCCTTTGCCATATTAGGGAAATTCTCTAATAATTGTGTCCAATATACCTTCTGCTCCCCTCTCTCTTTCTTCTTCTGGAATCCCAATTATTCTAATGTTGTGTTGTCTTACGGTGTCGCTTATCTCTGGAATTCCCTCCTCGTGGTCCAGTATTTGTTTGTCTCTCTTTTGCTCAGCTTCTTTATTCTCTGTCATTTGGTCTTCTATGTCACTAATTCTTTCTTCTGCCTCATTTATCCTAGCAGTAAGAGCTTCCATTTTTTATTGCAACTCATTAATAGCTTTTTTGATTTCAACTTGGTTAGATTTTAGTTCTTTTATTTCTCCAGAAAGGGCTTTTATCTCTCCAGAGAGGGTTTCTCTAATATCTTCTATGCCTTTTTCGATCTGGCTAAAACCTTGAGAATCTTCATTCTGAATTCTAGATCTGTCATATTACCAATGTCCATATTGATTAGGTCCTCAGCCTTCGGTACTGCTTCTTGTTCCTTTTTTTGTGGTGAGTTTTTCTGCCTTGTCATTTTGTCCAGATAAGATTTGCTTTCTCTTCCTCTGGAATTCCACTGTTCTCCTTGGTGAGTGAAGTTGGTCTTGGCTGGGTTTCTTGTTGATCTTATGGGGGAGGGGTCTGTTGTAGTGATTCTCAAGAGTCTTTGCTGCAGGCAGAATGGCACTGCCCTTACCAGGGGCCTGGCTAAGTAATCCACTAGGGTTTGTTTTTGTGAGCTTTTGGTCCCTGAGCACTTTCTGTAGAGTTCCGGAGGAATGGAATTAAGATGGCGGCCTCCCAATCTCCAGCCCGGAGGAGCCGAGAGCTTGGGGTCCAGCTCCTCAATGCGCTCTCAGAGAAAAGCACCCAACTGTCCCTGCCTCCCTGGCTTCTGGTGGCACCTGGAGGAAAGCAGTCAATTGCTGGCACTTGGAGAAAAGCGCCTGGTCGCTTCCATCTCTGTGGCCTCCGGCCGCGCTCTGAGCCCACCCAGCCTTTGACCAGCTCAAGATAACCTTGGGATGAGAGCTCACTCCTCAGCTTTGTCACTGTAGCCGGCTTCCTGGCTCTAAAACCTGTGAGCTCTGTGGCACTCAGACACCCCCGGTCCTTCTGTGAGCCCACAGGACCTGGGGTAACAATGACCCCGTGTGAGCTTCCCCCTCTGGAGCGATGTCCCTCCATGGAGCAGACTTTTGAAAGTCCTGATTTAGTGCTCTGCTGCTCCGCCACTTGCCGGGAGCCGGGCCGTCCCCCTGCAGTCTGTCTTCCTGTAGCTTTGGATTTACTTCTCCGCAGGTCCTTCCTTTCAGAACGTGATCGATTTTCTGTTTCTAGAATTGTTGCTCTTCTTCTCTTCAATTTCCTGTTGGATTTGTAGGTGTTCACAATGGTTAGATAAGCTATCTAGCTGATCTCCTGCTACCTGATGTCGTCTCAGCCTGCTACTTCTCTGCCATCTTGACTCCTCTGACACTGCATAATTCTTAAAGGGACTATCCACCAAGATGATCTAACAATTGTAAATATCTATGCCCCCAATATGGGAGCAGCCAATTACATAAGAAAACTATTAATCAAGATAAAGAGTCATATTGATATGAATACATTAATAGTAGGAGATCTTAATACGCCTCTCTCAGTAATAGACAGATCATCGAAGCAGAAAATCATAAAGAAACAAGAGCATTGAATGACACATTGGACCAGATGGACCTCATAGATATATACAGAACATTCCACCCTAAAACAAAAGAATACTCATTCTTCTCAAGTGCACATGGAACCTTCTCGAGAATAGACCACATACTGGGTCACAAATCAGGGCTCACCCGATACCAAAAGACTGAGATGATTCCTTACATATTCTCAGATCACAATGATTTGAAACTGGAGTTCAATCACAAGGAAAAGTTCGGAAGGAACTCAAACACCTGGAAGCTAAAGACCACCTAGCTTAAGAATGCTTGGATCAACCAGGAGATCAAAGAAGAACTTCAACAATTCATGGAAACCAATGAGAATGAAGACACTTCAGTCCAAAACCTATGGAATACAGCAATGGTGGTCCTAAGAGGGAAATAGATAGCCATCCAAGACTCCCTCAAAAAAATTGAAAAATCCAGAATACACCAGTTGTCTCTACACCTTAATGAACTGGAGAATCAACAACAAATCAAACCAACTCCACACGTAAGAAGGGAAATAATCAAGATTAGAGCAGAGATCAATGAGGTAGAAACCAGAGATACAGTAGAACGTATCAATGAAACTAGAAGCTGGTTTTTTGAAAGAATCAATAAGATCGATAAACCATTGGCCACACTAATCCAAAAGAAAGGAGAGAAAGGCCAAATTAATGAAATTATGAATGAAAAGGGAGCGATCACACCTAACACCAAGGAAGTAGAAACAATCATCAGAAGTTATTATCAACTGTCATATGCCAATAAGCTAAGCGACCTAGATGAAATGCATGCATTCCTGGAAAACTATAAACTCCCAAAATTGAACCAGGAAGAAATTGACAACCTGAATAGACCAATATCTAGTAACGAGATTGAAGCAGTGATCGAAAACCTCCCAAAAAACAAGAGCCCAGGACCTGACGGATTCCCTGGGGAATTCTATCAAACTTTCAAAGAAGAAATAATACCTGTTCTCCTGAAGCTGTTTCAAAAAATTGAAGCAGAAGGAAAACTTCCAGACTCTTCTTATGAAGCAGGATCATTACCCTGATCCCCACACCAGGCAAAGAGACTACCAAAAAGGAGAATTTCAGACCAATATCACTGATGAATATGGATGCTAAGATTCTCAACAAGATCCTAGCAAACAGGATCCAACAGCACATGAAGAAGATTATCCACCATGACCAGGTGGGATTCATCCCTGGGTTACAAGGATGGGTCAACTTTTGCAAATCAATCACTGTGATAGAAGAATTCAATAAGAGAAGAGAGAAGAACCACATGGTCCTCTCAATTGATGCAGAAATAGAATTTGACAAAATCCAGCGTCTGTTCCTGTTTAAAATGCTTCACCGTATAGGGATAGAGGGAACATTTTGAACTTCATCAAATCTATCTATGAAAGACCCACAGCAAATATCATCCTCAATGGGAAAAAGCTTGCAGCCTTCCCGTTGAGATCAGGAACACCACAAGGATGCCCACTCTCACCACTCTTGTTCAACATAGTATTAGAAGTCCTAGCAACAGCAATCAGACAACAAAGAGAAATAAAAGGTATCCAAATTGGCAAGGAAGAAGTCAAACTCTCTCTTCGCAGATGACATGATTCTTTATATGGAAAACCCAAAAGACTCCACCCCAAACTTCTAGAACTCATACAGCAATTCAGTAGCGTGGCAGGATACAAAGTGAATGTACAGAAATCAGTGGCTTTCTTATACACTAACAATGAAAATACAAAAAGGCAAATTAGAGAATCGATTCCATTTAGTATAGCACTAAGAACCATATGATACCTGGGAATAAACTTAATGAAAGAGGTAAAGGATCTGTACTCGAGGTAGTACAGAACACTCCTAAAAGAAATTGAAGAAGACACAAAAACATGGAAGACCATTCCATGCTCTTGGATTGGAAGAATAAACATTGTTAAAATGTCTATACTGCCTAGAGCAATCTGTAGTTTTAATGCCATTCTGATCAAAATTCCACCGGTAATTTTCAAAGAGCTGGAGCAAATATTCCTAAAATTTATATGGAATCAGAAGAGACCCCAAATTGCTAAGGAAATGTTGAAAAACAAAAATAAAAATGGCGGCATCATGTTACCTGATTTCAAGCTTTACTACAAAGTTGTGATCACCAAGACCCCATGATACTGGCATCAAAACAGACACATAAACCAGTGGAACAGAGTGGAGAGCCCAGATGTGGACCCTCAACTCTGTGGTCAAATGATCTTCGAAAAAGCAGGAAAAAATATCCAGTGGAAAAAATACAGTCTCTTCAGTAAATGGTGCTGGGAAAAATGGACAGCTATATGTAGAAGAATGAAACTCGACCATTCTCTTACACCGTACACAATGATAAACTCGAAATGGATAAAAGACCTCAAGCTGAGACAGGAATCCATCAGAATCCTAGAGGAGAACATAGGCAGTAACTTCTTCGATATCAGCCATAGCCACTTCTTTCAAGATATGTCTCCATAGGCAAAGAAAACAGAATCGAAAATGAACTTTTGGGACTTCATCAAGATCAAAAGCTTCTGCACAGCAAAGGAAACAGTTAACAAAACAAAGAGGCAACCCACGGAATGGGAGAAGATATTTGCAAATGATAGTAGAGACAAAAGGCTGATATCCAGGATCTATAAAGAACTCCTCAAACTCAACACACACAAAACAGATAATCATATCAAAAAAATGGGCAGAAGATATGAACAGACACTTTTCCAATGAAGACATACAAATGGCTACCAGACACATGAAAAAAAGTTCATCATCACTAGCCATTAGGGAGATTCAAATTAAAACCACATTCAAATTAAAACCACATTGAGATTCAAATTAAAACCACATGGTTAGAATGGCCACAGTTAGCAAGACAGGAAACAACGTGTGCTGGAGAGAATGTGCAGAAAGGGGAACCCTCTTACACTGTTGGTGAGAATGAAAGTTGGTGCAGCCACTTTGGAGAACAGTGTGGAGATTCCTCATGAAATTAAAAATAGAGCTTCCCTATGACTCTGCAATTGCACTACTGGTTATTTACCGCAAAGATACAGATGTAGTGAAAAGAAGGGCCATCTGTACCCCAATGTTTATAGCAACAATGGCCACGGTCACCAAACTGTGGGAAGAACCAAGATGCCCTTCTACGGATGAATGGGTAAGGAAGATGTGGTCCATAGACACTATGGAGTATTATGTCTCCAACAGAAAGGATGAATATGCAACTTTTGTAGCAACATGGATGGGACTGGAAGAGATGATGCTGAGTGAAATAAGTCAAGCAGAGAGAGTCAATTATCATATAGTTTCACTCATTTGTGGAGCATAACAAATAACATGGAGGACATGGGGTGATGGAGAGGAGAAGGGAGTTGAGGGAAATTGGAAGGGGAAGTGAACCATGAGAGCCTACAGACTCTGAAAAACAACCTGAGGGTTTTGAAGAGGTGGGGGTGGCAGGTTGAGGGAACCAGGTGGTGGGTATTAAGGAGGGCACATATTGCATGGATCAGTGGGTGTGCTGAAAAAACAATGAATACTGTTTCCTTGAAAAAAAAAATTGTTCTCATCACAAAAAATGGTAGATATGTGAGTTGTTGGATATGTTCATTAGCTTGATTGTGACACTAAAGGTATATGTATACCATAACATCCTATTATATGACCTAAATATATACAGTTTTTGTCATTCATAAATTATGTAAAAATAAAGCTAATAAATAAAATTAAAACAAATAAAACATTTTCCAAAAAATCAAAAAAAAGGGTGATATATATGTGTATATATGTAATGGAATAGTACTCAGTCATGATAACAATGAAATATTGTCCTTTGCAAGGATGTGGAAGGTGCTTGAGTGTATTATGCTAAGAGATATAAGTCAGTCACAGAAACATAACTACCATAGGATTTTACTCATATATGGAATTAAGAAACAAAACAGATGAACATATGGAAACAGGAAAAAATAGAAAGAAGGAAACAAACCCTAAGAGACCCTTAATGATAGAGAACAAACTGAAGGTTTGAACTGGGATAATTTCTCTGGGTTTGTTATTCCCCCCAGAAATATGCTGGAGGTCATTTTTCATACTCTTATTACAGCCAAATAGTACAGAGACTTTCATTGGAGCTGAAAGCTTCAAAAAAGTCAGTGGTTGAGCATCAGTCACTGTGGCTGACTCCTGATGCTGAACTGTGGAGTTCATTTTCCGCAGGAATGAGCCAGCATCTACCTCTCTGGGAAGTAAAGAACTGTCCAGATATTGAAGGCAGATGAAGTTCCTAGGCAAATGGCTGGATGGGGAAAGCTGATGGACTGGAGAATATGTACATGTTGGGTTTCAGAACATAGTCTGAGAAAGATACCATGATATGAAGAAAGGAAAAAAAAATAGGTAGAGGAAAGCTATAACAGCTGTCAAGGACTGAGAGTAATCAAAAGGAGAAATGAGGTGGAAAAGACGTCTCTGGTGGTTTTCATATGGAGATACCTTGGACAAAGGGCTCCCACCCCTTTGAAAGGTCTTGATGGGTCAACCTCTCTGTCTGCCCAACAGACAGATTTACTGTGGGACAGTAAATATGTTACTTTCCAATGGAAAGGAGATTTACACAGTTCTGCCAGTCTCTGAATGGTCCCTTCACCCTTCTGTGGTCTCATTGCAACTCCTCTCCCATAGAAGTAACTACAATGAAATGTTGTAGAACACAAATATTTTGAGATTTCAGGACATTGGTACAATGACAGCTCTACATCTGTTTTTCTTGCCTGAACAGAAAATGCAGCTCTTTGGAATATAATTCAAATGTGGCTCACACTAAGAGGGCTTCCTCAGTGTGACTCCTGATAATGACTTTTATGAGGATGTGTAATGTCCACTACAGGACTGATGTTGCCTGGAGCTCAATGAGGATGAAGTGCTAGCTCACATCCCTTCTGCCACTGAAATTCCTACAGACACCCAGGAACCAACCAAGTAGTGCAAAACAGCAGTTGAAATAGAACACATTTTAACAAACGATGATCAGGGAAGTAGGTATTCATATGGAACAATTATTACTGCTTTCTGACTTCATATCACAGGTAAGTGTCAAATTTAAGTGGATTTCAGTTCTAAATATAAGCAAAAGAATATACTGATTTTAGACAATAGCATAGGTCACCGTCTTTATACTCTATGGGAAATATTTCAAGTAAAACACAAAATCTACTGACACTAAAACAAGTGGATGATTTTGAGTGTATTAAAACAAGCAAGATCTATTAATGAACAGAAGCCATGAAGGAGATGAAAAGAAGCTCCAGACTGAGATATGGTCTTTTTAACATGTCTGATGGAAAAAAAAAATATATGTATATATATATACACACACACACATATATATGGTTATATTTGTTATATATATATATAGTTTTATATATATATATAATATATATATTGTTATATTATATATATATAGTTATATATATCTGTTATATATATATACACCTACACATATATATGGTTATATTTGTTATATATATATAGTTTTATATATATATAATATATATATTGTTATATTATATATATATAGTTATATATATATCTGTTATATATATATACACCTACACATATATATGGTTATATTTGTTATATATATTTTTTATGTATAATATATATTTATATTTATATATATTTCTCTATATATAGATAAATATGTATGTATGTATATATATCTATATACATACATATAGATATATAGATAGGCAAAGCCAAAATACATTTCAGGACAGAGTTATTCCAGAGAGCTAGTAAACACATAAACAAATATTCAACCCTCAGTAGAAAAATGCATATTAAAAGCACAGTGAGAGGTCTTCCTATATTAACATGTTTCCACATATTAAATATTCAAAGGATACAGAATACTGCTGGGGAAATAAGACAAATGAAAATTTCATAAATTACTGATGTAAGTATAACTTGCTGTAGTAATTTTTGAAAATGTTTTGGCATTATTCAATTTAGTAAGCAATCTATGGTCCAACAATTACAATCTTAAATATAAAAGGTAAATAACTTTATTTCTAAAGGCAATGATAATCATATATATGAATGTCTGTAAAAATGTTGTTTATAAATAACCCCAATCTGATAATATCCCCAGTGTTCATCAAAATACAAGATTGAATGAATAAATAATGGTATGCTTATTAAATGGAATGTTTTTCTGCAATGAAAATGGACAAATATAACCACATAAGGCACTTGGATTTTTTAACGATACAGCATTTAACTAAAAGAGTGAGATAATAAAAAGCAAAAATCTGAGTCCATTGATAGAAATGGTTCAAGTAGGAAAACTAAATTATATTGTGTAGAAGTCCAGACTCTTTCTGTTCACAGATGACATGATACTTTATGTGGAAAACCCAAAGACCCCACCCCCAAATTACTAGAACTCATACAACAATTCAGCAATGTGGCAGGATATAAAATCAATGCACAGAAATTCGTTGCTTTTCTGTATGCTAATAATGTAACTGTAGAAAGAGAAATTAAGGAACTGAGTCCATTCACAATAGCACCAAAACCCATAAGACACCTAGGAACAAATATAACCAAAGAGGTAAAGAACCTATATTCTAGAAACTACAGAACACTTATGAAAGAAATTGAGGAAGACATAAAAAGGTGGAAAAGCATTCCACGCTCATGGATTGGAAGAACAAACACTCAAAAAACAAATAACCCGGTCAAAAAATGGGCAGAAGACATGAACAGACACTTCTCCAAATAAGACAAAAAAATGGCTAAAAGACATATGAAAAAGTGCTCAACATCATTAGACATCAGGGAAATACTAATAAAAAACACAATGAAATACCACCTAACAGCAATTAGAAAGCAAAATTTAACAAGACAGGAAACAACAGGTGTTGACAAGGATGTGGAGAAAAATGTACCCTCTTACATTGTTGCTTGGAATGCAAGCTTGTACAAACACTATGGAAAACACAATGGAGTTTCCTCAATATGTTACAAATAGAACTATGTTGTAACATAGCCATTTTACTAGTACGTATTTACCCTAACGATATAGATGCAGTGAAAAGAAGGAGCATGTGCACCTCAGTGATCATAGCAGCATCATCCACAATAGTCAAACTGTGGAAAAAGCTGAGATGTCCTTCAACTGACAAATGGATAAAGAAGTTGTGGTACAATGGAATATTACTCAGCCATCAGAAAAGATGAATTCTCACCATTTGTATCAATATGGATGCAACTGGAGGGGATTTTGCTAAGTGAAGTAACTCAAGCAGAGATAGATAATTATAATGTAGTTTTACTCATATGTGGAGCACAAACAATAGCATGGAGGACCATAGGGGAATGGAGGGAAATTTGAAGGGGGAGAACTCAGAGAGGGAGACAAATATGAGAGACTATGGACCCCAGAAAACAAACAGAGGGTTTCTGAGGAGTGGGGGCTAGAGGGAGGGGGTAACAGGGTGATAAATATTAAGGCAGGCACATGTTGTGATGTGCACTTTATGTTATATATAATTAAAGAATAACGGAACACTACATCAAAAACTAATGATGTACTATACAATGGCTAGCTGAACATAATAAAAACAACAACAACAATACAAAGTCACTCATTACAAGACACATGTCTTAGCAATGCCATTTAAATGAGTGATATATCTATATACTTTGGCTATCTGAATTTTTATTGTTATTATGTTATCTATGAGTTTAATATTTGTTTTCAACTAAAACCTAAGTTCCTATTATGCTGTCTCTTGTCCGTATTGTTCAATTCTACATATCCAGTACCTTTAATGCAAAACATGATAGGGACTCTGTTTTCTGGCTGATTAATGTGTGTATTAGTTATGATTGCATAAACATGAAAAAATACATGTCATAAGTAAATAATTAAATGAATAATTATTGAAATGATACACATTAAGTACAGGATACTGGTAAGTCTTTGACAAAAAAGAAAGAGGGAAAATAAATTATAGAAGACCAAAACAACATTTAAAAGATATTTTAATCTTGTAATGCAAAATTCTTGCAGCTGTCATTTCTGTGTAGTAAGCACATAAAGCTTCATAAAATTGTCTTTTTCACTTAACGTATTATTGTATTGTTAAATAAAATTTTTAGAAGAACCAACCTTATTGACAACAAAACAAAAGAATGTGGACAGTTTTAGTGTGTCTAGGTCAGGAGGTCTGGAAGATAGCAGAGCAGGAGGATCCTAAGCTCACCTCCTTCCATGGACACACTGAGATAATAACCACATCACTGGAGCTGACTGAAGGACTGGCAGATCAGACATTCCACTGTTAACCATAGAGAAGCCACATTGAAAAGAATAGGGAATATGGAATATGGAGATATGGTTGAGAACCAAATCTTTGACTAGACTAACCATGAATGGGAGAGAACCCATAAGCAAGGAGAACTGAGAGGATCAGACCCCACACCATGCACCCCTGTCATGGGGGACCCACACTGGGAAAATGACTCATCTTCACACTTGGCTATGAAAACCAGTGAAGCTTAACCTTGTTAGTTTTTACAATCAGCATAGCTTAAATATGGGTACTTTAACAATCAGTAGGTTTAGTTCTGGGTGAGTGGGAAGGCAATAGAAAGCTGAGTCCTTGCCCTTAAGGAGACAATATAACAAATAACCCTGCCAAAATACAGAAAAGAAGTTGTACTTGGATAAAGGCCTTGGGTATTCATAAATAAATTTATTTACAAATATCAGAATGTGTGCTAGAGGTGAAGGGAATTATAGAAGATTTCTCTAATAACAAAAAAAGCTGGTAGGTTCCATTTCTCTCCCTCTTTCCCAGCTTGATTAGCCAGACACACATAGGGATGAGCATAAACTCCCTCCAACTATCTTGTTAACAACATGTGCCCTGTCCCCTATTCTGTGGATCCACTCCATTCAAACTGCCCTGCTGAACAGACCTCCTTCCAAAGAAATGCCTGTCCTGATACACCCTGCAACCACACTGGCAGGGACCAGTGTCATTCCAAAGTAACTCTTGCCCTTGAGAGAAAGAAAATAACCCCCCACACCAATGTGTTTCTACTCCCAGTATCCAAACCTTATAGTTTGCAGGGCAGAAAGGGCAACTGGAGCCCCAGGAGGCAGATGAGGGGCAGAGATATAGTCTGCCTGCTGGTCCAGCTCAACAACAGAAATGTTTCAGCTGGTAACCCTAGGGAGAGATCCCTGAAGTTCAGTGTGATTTCTGCTTCAACAGGAGACTAGGGTAGACATTTCTGCTAGTATCCCCATGCCACCAGTGAAAATTTTCCAGGGGGAGCACAGGGAGATAGACCTTCAGGCCAGTGTGACTGCAGTGCTGGCAGAGGGATTGAGGACATTCATCTGGTCTGAATGCTGATACCACCCCACTACAAGCTTGAAGCAACTCCAGACTGTCCCCTTAAGACAACAGGGATCAATCCTGGCCTGGTGCACAATGTAAGACAAAGTGGACTATTGAAGCCAAATAGACTAAAAACACAGGTAGCCCAGCTGCAACAGTAGAGTATATAAAACACACAAGAGACATCCCTGAAACACCTGGTTCTGGTACACCAAAGCACACCAAGTTCTCTTCATCATAAGGTCACTACTCAAAACATCAGGATACATAGCTGCCTTTTCCAATATATAGAAATAAAGTCAGATAAAATGAGGAGACAGAATAATATTATCTAAATAATTAATAATATTATCCAAATAAAGGCATAGGACAAAAACATCAAACAAATAAAGGCATCAAATAAAGGCATAGGACAAAAACATCAAACAAGCTATACAAAACAGAGATAAATGATATGCTTGATAAAGAATCCAAAGGCATAGACATAAATATGGTCACTGGACTTCAGAAAACAGTGGATGATCTCTGTGAAACATATAAGTTCACTCATGATCTCAGTGAAAAAGGAAGAGATCATTTTATATCTATCTATCTATCTATCTATCTATCTATACATCTATCTATATCTATCTATCTATATCTATATAGATATAGCTATATCTATATAGACATATCTCTATATAGGTATATATATCTATATCTATCTATCTATCTATAGATCTATCTATCTATAGATAGATCTATCTATCATATATCTATCAATCATATATAATTGGAGATGGATATATATATATGGATATACATACATATGTATGTATGTATATCCATATATATACATACATATATATATATGGACATACATATATATACATACATATATATACATACATATGTATGTATATCCATATATATATATCCATATATATGGATATATATATATATATCCATCTCCAATTATATATGAAAAACTCAAGAAATGAGTATTATATACATCTCCATAGATGTATATATGTATATACATATGTATATATGTATATACATATATATACATACATATATATGTACATACATATATATACATACATATGTATGTATATCCATATATATATATATCCATCTCCAATTATATATGAAAAACTCAAGAAATGAGTATTATATACATCTCCATAGATATATACATATATATGTATACATATGTATACATATGTATATATATGTATGAATGTATATATGTATATATATAATTTATATAATATATATAATATTATATATATAATATATATATTATATAATATATAACATATATTTTATTATATATATTATATATATAATATATATATATTATATATATATAATAAAATATATGTTATATATTATATAATATATATATTATATATAATATATATAATATATATATAAAATATAATATAATATATAATATATATATTATATATTATATATAATACATATTATATATATAATATATAATATATATAATATATTATATAATATATATATTATATATATATATTTATAAATATTTATATAAATTTATATATAATATATTATATATAATATTATTTATTTATAATTAAATTATAAATAAATTATATATATTATATATTATATATAATACATATTATATATATAATATATAATATATATAATATATTATATTATATATATATTATATATATATATTTATAAATATTTATATAAATTTATATATAATATATTATATATTATATATAATATTATTTATTTATAATTAAATTATAATTAAATTATATATTATATATATAATTATATATATATTATATATATATAATTATATATATATATATTATATATATAATATATATAATATATTATATATATAAATATATATAAATTTATATAAATATATATAAATAGATATATATAATATATATATTATATATATAATATAATATAATATAATATATATAATATAATATATAATATAATATAATATAATATATAATATATATTATATATATTTATTTATATATATTTATATAAATTTATATATATTTTTATATATTATATATATTATATATATTATATATATAAATATATATAAATTTATATAAATATATAAATAAATATATATTATATATATATAATATATATTATATATATTATATATTATATAATATATATTATATATATTATATAATACAATATATATAATAATATAATATATGTATATGTATACATATGTATATATACATCTCCAATTATGTATGAAAAACTCAAGAAATGAGTAGTACTCCAGAGGGTATCAGTAGCAGTTTAGTGAATTTTAGCAGTTTAGAAGAATGGTTTAACAACTTGGAAGACATGGTAATGAAAAGCAATCAAACTGAAGAGGTGAAAGAATAAAAGAATAATAAAAGTGAGAACATGTTAAGGGGACTCAGTGATATCATTAAGCATAATAATATTCACATTATGGGGATCCCAGAGAGAAAATAGAGAGAAGGAGACAGAGAAGTATTTGAAGATATAATAGCTGACAGTTGTCTAATCTGATTAATGTACCACACATCCAGACACAAGAATCACAGAAATCTAGAATCACAAGTAAATTAACTCAAGGTGGTCCAAACCAAGAGCCGTAGTACTTAAAATGGCAAAAAGCATTAATGAGAGAACTTTTAAAATGAGGGAGAGCACAGAAAATAGTAACATAGAAAGGAAATCCCATAAAGTTATTAACTAATTTTTTTAAAAGAACCTCTGCAAGTCAGAAGGAATTGAGGTGATATAAGTACTGAACCTGGGCAGGTGGGAGTCCTGAAAGGGAAAAAAAAAAAACAAAAAACCAAGAATACTTGACCCACCACATTTATTATTCAGTATAGAAAGAGAGAGAATGAGTTTTTAAGGCCAAAAAAAAAAAAAAAAAAAAAACTTAAAGGAGTTTACTGCCACTAAGCCAGCCATCAAAGAAACAATAGTAGGAGTTCATTGTGTGGAAAGGAAAGGCCATAATCAGGAGTAAGAAAAAATATGAAAGAACAAAGTTTCATTCGTAAATGCAAACATAATACAAAAGCATTACAAACAAGTATATTTATAAAAATTGGCCAGAGATTCACAAAAATCAAAGGATGTAAATTATGAGATCATATTCACAGAATGTGAGAACAGTAAAAAATTAGTGCTTTTATAATGGTTTCAAATTTCAGTGACCTTGAACTTCATATAAACTGCTGTAAGCATAAGATATTATATATGTGCAAAATAGTAACCCCAAATCAAAAAACCTATATAGATATACACACACAAAAGAAATGGAATCCAAGCATATCACTAAAGAAGCCATCAAACTGTAAGGGAAAAGAGGAAAGTAGAAAAAAGGAAAATAGAAGAACCACAAAAATCTACGGACAAAATGGCAAAAAGTACATAGCTATCAATAACTAGATTAAATAGAAATGGCTTAAGTGCTACAATTAAGAGACATGGGGTGACAAAATGAATAAAAAGGTAAGACCCATTCATGTGCTGTCTAAAGGAGACGCATTAGAGACAAAGACCCCTGGAGATTGAAGATTAAGGGATGGCAAAACAGATACCAGGCAAATGGAGCAGAAAGAAATCTAGTATAACAATATATACACTGGACAAAATAGACCTTAAAATGAAGACTATAACAAGAGACAAATAAGAACACTACATAATAATAAAGGAAACTACCTAACAACAGTACATAATGATTGTAAATATTTATACACTTAACATTGGTGTACATAAAGCAACTATTACATAAATAAAACAACTTTTAATAGATACAAAGGAATTGACAGTAATGCAGTAATAGTAAGGTACTTTAACACCCACTTACATAAATGGATAGATTATCCAAAAAGAAAATGAAGAAGCAAAGAGTGTCTTTAAATGGCATATTGGCTTAGTTGGTTAAAGGTCTGCCTTTGGGTCATGTCATGATCCCAGGGTCCTAAGATCGAATTCCACTTCAAGTTCCCTGCTCATTTGGGAGCCTACTTCTCCCCTTCCTTTTACCCTGCCCCCCATTCTAAATAAATAGACATTGAACCAAATTACCCTAAAAGATGTATTCAGAACATTCTATTCAAAACAATAGAATACACATTCTTTTCAAAAGCACATGGAACATTCTTGTAAATGGAGCATATTTTAGGCCACAAATCAAGTCTCAAGCAGTTAAATAACTTGAAATCACACAATGCATCTTTTCCAATCACAATATGAAATTGGAAATCAACTCTCCAAAAATCAGGAAGGAACACATTCATGCAGGATAAGTAACATGCTCCCAAAGAAACTAAAAAAGTAAATTTAAATATATGTATACACACACACACACACACACACACACACATATGTATATATGCATACATTATATATACATATATAATATATACTATATTATAATATATAATTATATATAATATATATAATAAATTTAAATATGTAAATATAAAATAAATATATATAAAAATAAAACTAAATTTATTTTAAATATAAAATAAATTTAAATATGTATATGTATATATATTTAAATACATATAAATATGTATATGTGTGTATATATATGTATGTGTGTGTGTGTGTGTATATATATATCCTTGAGTTATATCCATATATATATATATATATATATATATATATATATATATCTCCTTGAGTTAAGAGTGTATTCCCTCTTATAATTTTGCTGTTAAGGATTTTGGAAAGTACTTTGAACAGAAAGAGAAATTAAGAAAATTGCATTTATTCATGCACCAAACAAAATTAACTACCTAGAAATAAACTTAACCAAGGAGATGAAAGAATTGTACTCTGAAAGCTATAAAATATTGATGAAAAATTGAAGATGACATAAATGAAAAATATTCCATATTCATGGATTGGGAGAAACAATACTGTTAAAATGTCCATACTACCCAAAGAAATCTACAGATTTAATTTAATCCGTATCAAAATCCCATTTTCCACAAAATTAGAACAAGTAATACTATCATTTTTATGAAACCACGAAAGAACTTGAATAGCCACAACCATCCTGAGAAAGAAGAACAAAATTGAGGTATGATAATTAAAGATTTCTAGATATACTAAAATGGTATAATAATAAAAAAAGTATGGTACTGGCACAAATATAAACCCATAGATCAGTACAACAGAATGGAGAGTCCAGAAAGGAACCTGTCTTGATATGGTCAATTAATGTATGATAAAGAAGCAGCAATGTACAATGGAAAACAGTCTCTTCAATAAATGGTGCTAGGCAAACTGAACAGTACCACCCAAAAGAATGAACTTGGACCATATTCTTACACCATACACAAATATAAAGTCAAAATGGATTTAAAAAGATCTTCATGTGAGACTGGAAGTCATAAAACTTGTAGAAGAAAACAGGCATGGTAATTTCTTTGGCATTGGCAGTAGAAATTTTTTTGTAGATATGTGTCCTCAGGCAAGATAAACAAAAGCAAAGTCAAACTATTAGCACTACATCAAAATAAATAGCACTGCACAATGAAGAAAGCTATCCAGAAAACAAAAAGGCAACCTACTAAATGGGAGAAGATATTTGCAAATATATATATGATAAGGAGTTAATATGCAAAATACATAAAAAATTATATGACGCAACACCAGAAAATGAATTAAACATGGGAAGAGGTCCTGAATGGACATTTTTACAAAGAAGACATACAGTTGGCCAACAGACACATGAAAATGTTCTCAACATCCCTAATCATCATGAAAATGCAAATAAAAATTACATTGAGATATCACATTACACCTACTAGAAACTCAAGATAGAGAAAGTGTTGGTGAGAATGTGGAGAAAGGGGAAACTTATTTACTTTAACCAGAATACAAATATGAGGGAAGAATGTGGAGGTTGCTCAAAAAATTAAAAATATAATTAAGATGTTATCCAGTAATTCCATTACTGGCTATTTACACAAAGAAAAAAAAAACACAAATTCAAAAAGATATAATACCCTATGTTTGTTGCAGCATTATTACAATAGTCAAGGTCTGGAAGCAGCCCAAGTGTCACTCAATAAATATATGGATATAGTTGTGATATATATGTATACACACACAATGTGATGTTACTTAGCCATTAAACAAAATGAGACCTTTGATTTACAACAACATGGATTGATCTAGAGGGTATAAAGGAAAAGGAAATAAATCAGTCAGAGAAAGACAGATACCATATGACTTCACTCCTTTGTGGAATTTAAGAAACAGAACAAACAAAAAAGAGACAAACAATAAACCAGACTCTTAAGTACCGAGAAAAAAACTTTTGATTGTTTGAGGGAAGATGGGTAGGTTGATAAGTAAATTGGGTAAAATAGATTAAGAGTACACGTCTCTTAATGAGCAGGGAGTAATGTATAGAATTGTTGGATCAGGGACACCTGGGTGGCTCAGTGGGTTAAAGCCTCTGCCTTCAGCTCAGGTCATGATCCAGAGTCCTGGGATCGAGCCCCACATAGGGCTCTCTGCTCAGCAGGGATCCTGCTTCCTCCTCTCTCTGTGCCTGCCTCTCTGCCTACTTGTGATCTCTGTCTGCCAAATAAATAAATAAAATCTTAAAAAAAATTCTTGGATCACTGTAATGCATAACTGCAATGAATATAACACTGTTTGTTATTTATACCTCAATAAAAAAATATTGAGAAACACTCAGAGGCTGTGAAATTAGAGCTTGAAGGCAAGTTTACTTTATTTTGTATATAATGAAATCTTTTATGTTTATCAATTCTTTTGTTATCTGTATGCACCACATGGGGCTCAAACTCATGACCCAAATCTCACATGTTTTTCCAAGTGAGTCACACATGCAATACAATATGAAATCTTAATTGGTGAGATTATTTTAGTTTAATTGAACCTAGATGCTGTATTTAGTTGTGTAAATCACTACCTACACTGAGCTAGAAGCATCTTTTAACATGATTCCAAATTCTTAAACCCAAGGTGGCAGGGAAGTGAAAGGCTGATTTTTGTTGTTGTTGTTGTTGTTGTTGGCACTATCAGTGCTTCTCCAAATAAAGGAAAGATTGTGGAAAGGGTCTGAGAACTGAACATCTGGCAGCCTTTGCATACACACACTTCTCAGGACTGGAAGATCAGAACCAAAAAAAAAAAAAATTGAAAGCATTGAGTCAATGCTCATACATGTAGTTTTATTCAAGGTTATTCCTTTTGGAAATAGGAGATGAAAATCCAGCATTATTGGAAGACAAGTCCTCAATTATTTTCTTGTATTTTGAAAAGATGTGTATAGCTGTTTTATGAGGGTTATTGAATTCTCTTACCTATGGCAGAATCCCTGGGGCTTAGATAACCAATCTAGGATTCACTATCCAAATATTGTAAACACTCAATGAAAGTCAATGTTGTTAGGAATTTAAAAAGTCTTGCAAACTGAAATTTCAGGAACCTGCAGGCACAACAGGGAACTGTAGATCAAAAATGCTACTTAAATATTTCAAAGACATCACCTTTATAAGAGGAGGAGTGAAGGCAACTGATGGACTGTAAAAATAGCCTTGAAGCCAAGTTACTTTTAATATCTTGAATATCCCAAGGATCAACTAATAAGTAAATGTAAATCTATCCACTGAAGTTTTCTGTTCTGGAACAGAGGGCATGCAAATAAATATGGCACTATGGTTATAATTACTCATGGTGTTTCTGAAAATTTGCCAGAACATTTTCTGTCCTGTGCTCCATATAGACACCTCATTAACACAAGGGCAGTTTCACCTCCTCTAGAAATTTCAACTCAAAAGTAAGTGCTAGTTTAGTAAGATGATACAGATTTCCACACAGTTTGGGTTCATGAAAAATGTCACCATTACCTGTACGTTCTTGTGAAAGCTATTAAAGTATGTATATTTAAAATCTCCAAGAAGGCAGTGCAGGTTAAATTGAACTACTTTATTAACAATATAAGTTCTATATACCCCATTGACAATTTTTTGTGTTGACAAATGAATAAAAACATTAGTCAGAAAAACTATTTGGTGTTGATATAACAACCTATATTTCTCAATGACATTATGCCATAAAGACTGTTTTGCTTTTTTAAAAATATTTATTTAACAAAGAGACACAGCAAGAGAGGGGATACAAGCAGAGGGAGTGGGGGAGGGAGAAGCAGGCCTCCTGACTAGCAGGGAGTCCAATGCAAGGCTGGATCCCAGCACCCTGCAATCATAACCAGAGCTGAAGGCAGACACCTAACAACTAAACCAGCCAGGTTCCCAGGATTATTTTAGTTTTATAGGACATATCTATTATGAACCATCTGAGGGCTTTGTTCCCAATGGAATTTCATCCTTATTCTGACTAAATAACACCTACATGGACCTTCTCAGTTGATACTGCAGAGAGAAGAGGATTTGGTTAAAGCACTGATTATTTGCCCATCATTGACCTTTGCTCCCATTTTATTGTCCAAAGCAAACTTCATGGCCAAGCCTGACATCATAGTCTGTTGGTGAATTCTAATAATCTCCCAGGAAAGGAGATGAATACTAGTGAGCAAGTCAAGAGTCTCAAAAGCTCCATGCACTGACTTCTCACTATAATTTTCCAGTGTTCCATTTTGAATGCAGAAATGTTCAAATTCATCCACTTGAGGAAGAAACCCACATATATGGAAAAGAGAGAGAAACAGACTATCACATTGGGGACCCTGAATAGGGAAAATAAATAACTATAAATTTGGCTTTTAAAACCATAGTGGACAAATCTTGTGAGTTCTAATAGCCAATGGGACTTAAAACAAATTTTAAAAATCAGTGGGAGAGTCAGGAGGGTGAAAGGAAAATGAGTCACTGACATTAAATAAAGAGTGCAACAAAAAGAACACAGAGACAGCACAGAAACAACAGTTTGAAAAACACCACAGGCATAGTGGAGTGAGATTCATTTACACTAATCTTAGAACATATGCTGGAGGAGCAGGAATCTAGGGCAGATGCTTCCAGGAACAATGGAGCTTTTGGGTATTATCCTCCCTGAACACTTAGCCCAAACACACAGTTGCCTGTGGGAACCAGCAGGGTGCCAACATTCACTATGTTGCTTGATAATATTATGCATCTTTCCCCACCCCCCCATGATTCAGTGGGTCTGTCACCTCCAGCCAGGCCTGGTCAGTCCCAGCACTGAAGGTATTCTACCCTAAAAAGGGCAGCAGAAACCTTGCTAAAACCACACATACCCCTACCTCTGACACTGTATGGGTCCACCCTCTCCAGCCAAGTTTGGCTCAGTCTCAGCACTACAGATCCACTATCATAGAGGACCACAGCACAAACTGTGTTAACACTGGGTGCTTTTCCCAAATACATATTGTGGATATGTACCTTCCAATAAGCTTTTGGCCAGAGCTCTTCCAAACTGGGACCACAAGCCTAGCAGTGTGCAGGAAGCACTGAGAGCAGCCATCCCACCCCAAAGTGATTCTTGCACTGGGGAAAGGGAAAGATAAGCAAACATACCAGTCACTGTGCAGCTCCAGCAGTGAGCTGGGGGCAGAAGGCTGTACTGATTGCAGGTCACACATCAATTAAAACTCCTCAGAGAACAACACAGGAAAGCATCATGAATATCGGTGCTATTGCATCTTTGGCAAAGGCCCAGTCTGACTCAAATCCAGTGCAAGACAGCCACAGAATGGTTCACTAACACCAAAGACCAAACACTGCCAATAGTAGGCAAAATGATGCAGATGACTGGATAAAAGAAAGAAAGAAAGAAAGAAAGAAAGAAAGAAAGAAAGAAAGAAAGAAAGAAAGAAATAAAGAAAGAAAGAAAGAAAGAAAGAAAAGAAAAGTGAATCAGCCACAGCAGAAGTGCATATCACACACTGGAGGCACCTCTCAGGTGTCAGGTTCCTCTGTGGTTCCACCAGGTCATGGTAAATACTACACTGCAGGGACTATGGGACCTCTTCTTCATAAGGCCACTACTTTCAAAGGGAGATATAGCTGACTTTACTAACACACAGAAGCAAAGGAAAACAGACAAAATGAGACAGAAGAAGCTACCCCACATGAAAGAACAAGACAAATGACAGCAAGACACCTAAGTGAAATGGAGATAAATAGTATACATAATGGATTTCTTAAAGTAATATTTATAATGATACTCACTGGGATGAGAAAAGAGTGGAAGACATCAGTGGGTTTAAATAGTATACATAATGGATTTCTAAAAGTAATACTTATAGTGATACTCACTGGGATGAGAAAAGAGTGGAAGACATCAGTGGGATCCTCAAGAAAGACATAAAATGAACCAATAAGAGATAAAACAGAATAAATGAAATTAAAAATACACTAAATTGAATAGATACCAGACTAGAAGAAGCAAATTAATATATCAGCTACCTGGAGGATAGAGTAAAGTGAACTCAGAAGGTAAGAGAAAATATTTTAAAATATGGCAGTAGATGGGGCCCCTGAGTATCTCAGTGGTAAGGTTTAGCTTCTGCCTTTGGCTCAGGTCATGATCCCAGGGTCCTGGGATCGAGCCCTGCATAGGGCTCTCTGCTCAGTGGGGAGCCTGCCGCCACCTGTCTGTCTCTCTCTGCCTGCCTCTTTGCCTACTTGTGATCTCTGTCTGTCAAATAAATAAATAAAATATTTTAAAAAATGGCAGTAGACTTCAGGAACTCAGTGACATCAACAAACATAATAACATTTGTGTTACAGTAATCCCAGAGAGAAGAAGCAGAAAGCAGGGAGAAATTTTATTTGAACAAATAATAGTTGAAAACTACCAGATTTTGAGGAAGGAAACAAATTCAGATCCAGGAGGAACAGAGAGTGCCCAACAAAATCCACCTAAAGAGGTCCACACCAAGATACAGTAATTAAAATGGCAAAAAGTAATAACAAAGTGTGAATGTTAAAAGCAGACAAGCAGTTACAGACAAGAGAAACCCCATAAGGCTATCAGTGAATTTTTAGCAGTAACTTTGAAGGACAGAAGGAAATGGGATGATATACCCAAAGGGCATAGCAAATACCCAAAGCAAACTATCAACAACCCAGAATACTCCATCCAGCAGTATGATATTTCAGAATTGGAAAGATTGTGTCCCAGACAAACAAAATTTAAAGGATTTCATGACCACTAAGTGAACCCTACAAGAAACATTAATGGGGAATTTTTGAGGGGAAAGGAAAGATCATAACTAAAAGTGATAAATTCAGGAAGCAAAAAAGCAGTAAAAATGAGTACATCTGTAGAAAACAGATAAGGATCTCACAAAATAAAAGCATGTAAAACATGATACCACATACCTAAAATGAAGAGGGTGAAGAGTAAGAATGAATTCAAAGAAAAATAACAATCAATTTTATATGGACTGCTATATGCAGAAGATGTTATATACAAATATCATGGTAACCACAAATCAGAAATCTGTAATAAATACGCAAAAAATTTAAAAAAAGAGAAAGTAATCCAAGTATATCACCAAAGAAACAAACTATTCATGAGAGGAGAGCAAGGGAAGAAAAGAACAGAAAACTACAAAAATAACCAAAACACAAGTAACAAAAAGGCAATAAATAATTACTCTAAATGTAGATGGTCTAAAAACAAATCAAAACATATAGCATGACAGAATGGATAATAAAATGCATTTAATTCCAGAACTATAAACATCTGCTGATTAAAAATGAGATGATGGATAAATATTTATCATGGAAATTGATTTGTACAGAAAGTTGAGATAACAATATGTATATCAGATACAATAGACTTTAAAACAAAGACCATAACAGTATACAAAGAGGGACATGATATAATGAGAAAGGACAATCCAAGAAGAAGATTTAACAATTCTAAATATTTGTACACCCAACATGGGAGCCCCCAAATATATAGTAGAGTCAATAACAAACATAAACTATCTAACTGATAGTAATACAAAAATAGTACAGGACTTTATTATCCCACTTACATCAATAGACAGATCATGCCCACAGAACACCAAAGAAATACCGACTTCTAATGACAAATTGGACCAGATGGAATTAACATATATATTCAGAACACATTATCCTAAAGGAGCAGAATACACATTCTTTTCAATTGCACACAGAACATTTTCCAGAAAAGATCACATAGTAGGCCACAAAGCAAATCTCAATAAACTAGAAATGATTGAAGTCTTACCATGAATCTTTTCTGACCACAATATGAATCTAGAAATCGAACATAGGAAGAAATCTGGAAAGAACACAAATACATGCAAATTAAATAACATGTTACTCCGCAGTGACTGAATTAACCAAGAAATTACAGAGGAAATCTGAAAGTTTGTAGAGACAAATGAAAATGAAAACAGAAATGTCCAAAATCATGAAGATGCACTGAAAACACTTCTAAGAGGAAATCTTATAGCAATCCAGGCAGCCACTAAGAAGAAAAATCCCAAATGAAAACCTAACCCTAGGTATAAAGGGGATAGAAAAAGAAGGAAAAACAAATCCCAAAACAAGTAGAAATAAGGAAATAATAAGGACTAGAGAAAAAAAAATAAGTGAGATAGAAACACAAACAACCATCAATAGAATATGTCATTGAAACCAGGAGCTTATTCTTTGAAAAGATCAATAAAACTGATGAACCTCTAACTAGACTCATCAAACAAAGAAGAGAGAAAGAGAGAGGCAGGAGACTCAAACAAACCCAGAATTGAAAGAGGAGAAATAACAACAGACACGACAGGAATGCCAAGCATTATAAGATAATATTATGGAAAATTGTATGTCAACCTAGAAGAAATGGATCAATTCCTGGGAGTCTATAAACTCTCACAACTCAATCAGGAAAGATAGCAAAGTTGGCCAGCTGATTACCAGCAATAAAACTGAATCAATAATCAAAGAAAAAAAAATTCCAAGAAATAAAAGGCCAGAGGTAGTCAGGTTCACAGATTAAATCTACCAAACATTTAAAGAAGATATAATATCTATTCTTCTCAAAATATTCCAAAAAACAGAAGAGGAAGGAAAAATATCTAAATCGATTCTATGATGCCAGCACTATCTGCATATCAAAATCAAATAAAAACACTACAAAAGAAAACCATAAGCTAGTATCTCGGATGAGTATAGATGTAAAAATCCTCAACAAAATATCACAAGTATTCAGCATGAACATGTGGGATTTATTCCTGGGATGCATTATGATTCAATAATTGTAAATCAGTCAACATAATACATAACATCAATAAGAGAAAGGACAAACACAATACAATTATCTCATTAGATACAGATAAAGCACTCTCTAGTGTACAGCATCTACTCATGATAAAAACTCTCAACAAACTAGGTTTAGAGGTAACATCCAGATCTCAACATAATAAAGACCATATATGAAAACCTACCACTAACATTGTACTCAGTGGTGAAAATGAGAACTTTTCCCCTCAGTTCAGAAAAAAGACAAGGATATCCACTGTCACCACTTTTATTCAGCATAGTACTTGAAGTCCTAGCCACAGCAACCAGGCAAGAAAAAAGAGTAAAAAGCATCCAAATTTGTAAAGAAGAAGTAAAACATTCACTATTGGCAGATAACATGAAATTATATGTAGAAAACCCTAAAGCCTCTACCCCCACCCACCCAAAAAAAGAACTGATAATTGAAGGGCACCTGGTGGCTCAGTCAGTTAAGCATCTGCCTTCTGCCTTTGGCTCAGTTAATGATCCCGGGGTCCTGGGATCAAGCCCTGCTTTGGGATCCTCGCTCAGTGGAGAGCTTGCTTCTCCCTCTGCCTGCAGGTCCCCCTACTTGTGCATTCACTGTTACTATCTCTCACTCTCTCTGTATATGTTTGTCAAATAAATAAAACTTTAAAAAATAAAAGAACTGATGACTGACTTCAGTAAAGTCACAGCACATAAATATACCATAAAGAAATACGTGGCATTTCTGTATGCTAACAATGAAGTAGCAGAAATAGAAATTAAACAAGCAATCCCATTCAGAATTGCCCCCCAAATTATAAGATACCTAAGAATGAACTTAACCAAGGAGGTGAAGGAACTGTACTATGAAAACAGTAAAACATTGGGAAAAGAAATTGAAGAATGCACAATAAATGGAGTCATTCCATGATCATGGATTGAAATAACAAATGTTATTCAAATGTCCACACCACCTGAAGCAATCTACAGATTTAATGGAATAACCATCAATATACCAACAGTATGCCATGGTATTAGAACAAACCATCCTAGGGAGCCTGGGTGGCTCAGTGGGTTAAACCTCTGCCTTTGGCTCAGGTCATGATCTCAGGGTCCTGGGATTGAGTCCTGCATTTGGCTCTCTGCTCAGTAGGGAGCCTGCTTTCTCCTCTCTGCCTGCCTCTCTTGTGATTTCTTTCTCTGTGTGTCAAATAAATAAAAATCTTTTTTAAAAAAAGAACAAACTATCCTAATGTTTGTATGGAACCATGAAATACCCTGAATAGCCAAAGTGATCTTGAAAAAGATATACCGAAGGTGTCAAAATTGGATATGTCAAGTAATATTACAAAGTTGAAGTAATCACCACAGTATTATACTGGTACAAAAGAAATAGATATATAGATCAATAGAACGTTACAGAAAGCCCAGAAATAAACCCATGATTATATGGTCACTTAATCTTCAATGAAGTAAGCAAAGATATACACTGGGGAAAAGAAAGTTCCTTCAATAAATGTTCTTGTAAAAACTAGACAGCTACACACCAATGAATGAAACCAGATACTTTCTTAAATCATACTAAAAATTAATTTAAAATGTACTGAGGACCCAAATATAACTGAAACCATAAAAAAAACCTGAAAGAGAGCACAAGAGGTAATTTCTTTGTCACTGGCTATAACAACACCTTTCTAGATATGTCTCCTGAGGCAAGAGAAGCAAAAGCAAAAATAAACTATTGGGACTGCACAAAAATAAAATGTTTCAGCACAGCAGAGGAAACAACCAACTAAACGAAAACACAACCTACTGAATAGGAGGATATATTTGCAAAGATCATATCTAAGAAAGGATAATTATCTCAAATATGTAAAAAACTTATACAACTCAACAATATAAAAACAAATAACCTGATTTTTAAAAAGGGCAGAAAACATGGAGACATTTCTTCAAAGAACACATCCAGGTGGTCAATAGACACATGAAAAGATGTTCAACATCACTGATCATCACAGCAGTGCAAGTCAAAACCACAATGAAATAACTCCTCACATCTATCAGAATGGCTAAAATGGAAAACAGAAAATAAAATTAGTGTTAATGAGAATGTGGAGAAAATGGAGCCCTCATGCTAGTGCTGATGGGAATGCAAACTGGAATACCCACTGTGGAAGATAGTATGGATATTCTTCAATAAATTATGAGTAATCCAATAATGGCACTACTGTTTATTTCCTCAAAGGATGCATAATTACTAATTCAGAAGGATATATGGACCCTTATGTTTATTTCAGAATTAATTATAAGAAATAAATCATGGTAGCCACCTAAAGTACATTGATAAATGAATGGGTAATGAAGAAGTAGTATGTATTGTGCAATTGCAGGGTCATAGGGAAGCTCTATTTTTAATTTCTTGAGGAATCTCCACACTGTTTTCCAAAGTGGCTGCACCAACGTGCATTCCCACTAATAGTGTAAGAGGGTTCCCCTTTCTCCACATCCTTTCCAACACACATTGTTTACTGTCTTGTTAATTGTGGTCGTTCTAACTGGTGTAAGGTGGTATCTCAATGTGGTTTTGATTTGAATCTCTCTGATGGCTAATGATGATGAACATTTTCCATGTGTCTGTTAGCCATTTGTATGTATTCATTGGAGAAGTGTCTGTTCATGTCTTCTGCCCTTTTTTTGACATGATTATCTATTTTGTGTGTGTTGAGTTTGAGAAGTTCTTTTAGATCTTGGATATCAGCCCTTTGTCTGTAGTGTCATTTGCGAATATCTTCTCCCATTCCGTGGGTTGCCTCTTTGTTTTGTTGACTGTTTGCTTTGCTGTGCAGAAGCTTTGGATCTTGACGAAGTCCCAAAAATTAATTTTTACTTTTGTTTCCTTTGCCTTTGGAGACATATCTTGAAAGAAGTTGCTGTGGCTGATATAGAAGAGGTTATTGCCTATGTTCTCCTCTATAATTCTGATGGATTCCTGTCTCACGTTGAGGTCTTTTCTCCTTTTCGAGTTTATCTTTATGTATGGTGTAAGAGAATGGTCGAGTTTCATTCTTCTATATATTGCTGTCCAATTTAACCAACACCGTTTATTGAAGAGACTGTCTTTCTTCCACTGTATATTTTTTTCAGCTTTGTCGAAGATTACATGACCAAAAAATTGAGGGTCCTAATCTGTGTTCTCTACTATGTTCCCCTGGTCTATGTATCTGTTTTTCTGTGCTAGTACCATGCTGTCTTGGTGATCACAGCTTTCTAGGAAAGCTTAAAATCAGGCAACGTGATGCCTCCAGCTTTGTTTTTCTTTTTCAACATTTCCTTAGCAATCTGCGGGCTCTTCTGGTTCCATAAAAATTTTAGGATTATTTTTTCTAGCTCTTTGAAAAATGCTGGTGGGATTTTGATCAGAATGGCATTGAAAGTATAGATTGCTCTAGGCAGTATAGACATTCTAACAATGTTTATTCTTCCCATCCATGAGCATGGAATGGTCTTCCATCTTTCTTGTCTTTTTCAATTTTTTTCATGAGTGCTCCATAGTTCCTCAAGTACTGATCCTTTACCACGTTGGTTAGGTTTTTGCCAAGGTATCTTATGGTTCCTGGTGCTATAGTAAATGGAATGGACTCTCTAATTTCCTTTTCTGTGTTTTCATTGTTAATGTGTGGGAAAGGAATGGATTTCTGTACATTGACTTTGTATCCTGCCACATTACTGAATTGCTGTATGAGTTCAAGAAGTTTGGGGGTGGAGTCTTTTGGATTTTCCATATAAAGTATTATGTCAACTGTGAAGAGAGAGAGTTTGACTTTTTCACTGCCAATTTGATACAGTTTATTCCTCTTTGTTGTCTGATTGCTGTTACTAGGACTTCTAGTACTATGTTGAACAAGAGTGGTGAGATTGGGCATCCTTGTCATGTTCCTGATATCAGTGGGAAGGTTGTCAGCTTTTTCCAATTGAGGATGATATTTACTGTCGGTTTTTCATAGATAGATTTTATGAAGTTGAGGAATGTTCCCTCTACCCCTATACTTTGAAGCTTTTTAATCAGGACTGGATGCTGTATCTTATCAAATGCTTTTTCTGCATCAATTGAGAGGGCCTTGTGGTTCTTCTCTCTTCTCTTATTGATTTGTTCTATCACATTGATTGGTTTGTGAATGTTGAACCACCCCTGCATCCCATGGATAATTTCCACCTGGTCATGGTGGATAATCTTTTTAAAGTATTGCTGAATCCTATTAGCAAGGATCTTGTTGAGAATCTTAGCATCCATACCCATCAGGGATATTGGCCTGAAATTCTCCTTTTTGGTGGGGACTTTGCCTGGTTTGGGGATCAGGGTAATTCTGGCTTCATAGAAAGAGTGTGGAAGTTTCCCTCTTGCTTCAATTTTTGGAAACAGCTTCAGGAGAATAGGTATTATTTCTACATTGAATGTTTGGTAGAATTCCCCAGGGAATCCATCACGTCCTGGGCTCTTGTTTTTGGGGAGGGTTTTGTTCACTGCTTCAATCTTGTTACTAGATATTGGTCTATTCAGGTTGTCAATTTCTTCAAATTCAGTTTTGAAAATTTATAGGTTTCCAGGAATGCATCCATTTCATCTAGGTTGCTTGACTTATTGGCATATAACTGTTGATAACAATTTCTGATGATTGTTTCTATTTCCTTGCTGTTAGTAGTGATCTCTCCCTTTTAATTCATGATTTTATTAATTGGGGTCTTCTCCCTTTTTTTTAGGATTAGTTTGGCCAATGGCTTATAAATCTTATTGATTCTTTCCAAAAACTAGCATCTAGTTTCATTTATGTGTTCTACTTTATCTCTAGTTTCTATGTCATTGATCTCTGCTCTAATCTTGATTATTTCCCTTCTGTGTGTGGAGTTGTCTTAATTTGTTGTTGATTCTCTAGTTCTTTAAGGTGTAAAGAGAGCTTGTGTATTCTGGATTCAGTATTTATCACAAGGATACAGATGTAGTGAAAAGAAGGGTCATCTGTACCCCAATGTTCATAGAAGCAGTGGCCACAGTAGCTAAGCTGTGGAAAGAACCAAGATGCCATTTAAAAAATGAATGGATAAAGAAGATATGGTCCCATATATACTATGGAGTGTTATGCTTCCATCAGAAAGGATGAATACCCAACTTTTTTATCAACATGGAGGGGCTGGAAGAGATTATGGTGAGTGAAATAAGTCAAGCAGAGAGAGTCAATTATCATATGGTTTCAATTATTTGTGGAACATAAAGAATAACAGGAAGGACATGGGGAGGTAGATAGGAGAAGTGAGTTCGGGAAATCAAAGGGGGTCATGAACCATGACAGACTTTGGACTCTGAAGCAAACTGAGAGTTTTGAAGGAGAGGTGGGTAGGGGGTTGGGTGAGGCTGGTGGTGGGTATTATGGAGGTCATGTATTGCGTGGAGCATTGGGTGTGGTGCTTAAAAAATGAATTCTGGAACACTGAGAAGAAATTAAATAAAAAAGATTAAAAAAATCAGTCGACAACATAGACACAATAAAGAAAATGGCTTATAAATTAAAAAAAAAAGTAATAGTATGTATATTCAGTGAAATATTATTCAGTCATAAAAGAGAGCAAAAACATGGATGGATGTAGAAAGTATAATGTCAGTTCAAATAAATCAGACAAAAAAAGACAATTCCCATATGCTTTAACTCTTATATTGAATTTCAGAAACAAAAAAGCAAATACAGGGAGATAAATGGACATACCATTAAACAAACCCTCAGCTCTAGAGAAGAAACTGGTGATTACCAGAAGCAAGGTTGCTAGAGAAGGATGAAATAGGTGAAGGGAATTAAGAGTACACTTAACTTGATGAGCACTGGCTAATATATTGAATTGTTGAATCATTATATATTATACCTGAAACTAATATGACATTGAATGTTAACTACACAGCAATTAAACAAAATGAAATAAAAGATACACTTAAAATTGGAGAAAAATTTATCTGCTAAAATTACCACTTTATCCTCTCTTGTTTTCAATAATTATATGGCATATAACTATGTCCTAACTTTGGGAATTTCTCTGAGAACAATATTAAATCCATCGAAAGCCTGAAAAGTAGTAATATTGTGCTGCACCTGATTTTAGAGGGAAAGCTATATTTACCCATTTCATATTGCTTTACCTGTTTACTGAGCACTTCTTAGAAAGTTGCTTATTCTTAAAAAAAACTGCACTAGAGATGTATTATCAATCATACTTAATACATGATGAAATTGAAAACAACTACATTCTCATTTGTCATATGGATTCCAAATATCTGACAGATTTTGATTTATGTTCTTACTCTATATTCCATGTTAATTTACAGCAGAGTACTATAGGCAAGACAAATTATTTCCCTGCAAAATAAGAATCATGCTTATTGATGTCCCCATGCACTATTTCCATTCACATTTTTCTAATGATTATTATTCTATCTGGGTTAAATCTTTTAATAGACTTACACATAGTGATTCTTAGTAATAAGCTCAATATACTTTCCCATAATAACATGGTGATAAGCTTTTCTATCCACAATTACTAGTGGATATTGACCCCACTTTGTCTATTAATAATTATAAAGAATGCTTACAGCTTTATCTGCAATACTGACTGCATGGGGTAAATTCCACTGAGTATCTTGATTAGGGCAATTTACTTTCATTTCCATGCAATTTCATTCTTTTCCACTAGTAGGGGCCTCATAGAAACTGCAGAGGTAGATATATTAAGGTAAGAGTCAATCCTTATCCAATAAGAATTAACAAAACACCAAATATTACCCCACCTTCTGGTTTTCCTTTTCAGTAATAGTAGTAATTGATTTATTCAAAATAATCTTTAAATCATAGTTGTACAAATATTTAATAATAAGTTAAATTTCAAGTTAAATTTGTGCAGGGACTGGAGATTGGACACGAATGGAGTTAGGACCTTTAGTTCCTGTTATTTCAATTTATGGGGAGAAAACAATTTTCAGAAAGTGTCACTAACTTTTTAAAAAAAAGATTTAATTTATTTATTTGATACAGAAAGACACAGCGAGAGAGGGAATACAAGCATTGTAAGTGGGAGAGGGAGAGGCAGGCTTCCCGCCAAGCAGGAAGCCCGATGTGGGGCTTGATCCCAGGACCCCAGGATCATGACCTGAGCCGAAGGCAGACGCTTAACGACTGAGCCACCCAGGTGCCCCAGTGTCATTAACTTTTGATCCTTCTACAGTAGAATTTTAACATAATAAGGATTTTAACATAATAGGATTTTAACATAATAAGAATACAAGATCTGTACTGAAGGAAACTCCTTCAGTAGTAGAATTATGTTATTTTCTGGGGCACCTGATTGTCTCAGTGGGTTACAGCCTCTGCCTTCACCTCAGGTCATGATCCCAGGGTCCTGGGATTGAGCCCCACGTCAGGCTCTCTGCTCAGCAGGGAGCCTGCTTCCCCCTCTCTCCCTCTGCCTGCCTCTCTGCCTACTTGTGATCTCTCACTCTCTGTCAAATAAATAAATTAAATCTTTAAAAAAAGAATTGTTATTTTCTGAAATTGAATATTGTGAGAAAATTAAATTGATAATGAAGATTTTTTTAACATTTATGATAAGAGAAAATGCTCAGTATTTATAGTATTTATATAATGTGTAAGAAACCCTAAGGCATAGTCAAATAACAACACCTAAATTTTACATGTTATGAAACACACATAATTGGAAGCAGGGACTGTAAGGACCTATTTTATATTTTTATATTTTAGGAAGAGGCTTTCATTGAGGTTAAACAAAAACCTTGTTGTTTAACCCTTAAACTGTCCCTGCTTCCCTTCCCCCAGGGGATTCACTTAAAAACAAGTCCCGGAAACCAGCTCCAGGTAACAAAGCCCAGATACAAAGGTGGGTCAGGCCAGGTGGAGACATCCGATCAGTAGAGGGTTGCATACTGTCTCTCTAGCTACCAAGGAGTATGGGCCCCCACCCTCTGGGAACCCTTTTGGCACCAATCCTAATCAAGGTGTAATAGGCTGATTCAAATGTCTACTAGGGTAAATTGTAATTCAATTGGTCACCTGTGCGTGGCCAGGCCCAACTGCATGGCCTTTGCCCTTAAAAAGCTAGACTGTGAAACAGAGAAGGGTCGCCCTCTCTTGTAAGAGGTGCGGCCCTGAACGTTCGGTCTGATTCTTGATGCTTGGTGCAAAATAAAGCTTTGCTTGACCTTTGCTTTGTATAAGTCTCGCTCCTTTAATCACAGACCCATTATTGGGGCATAACAGGGACCTTGCTTGAAAAAATAACTTGGAAAATAATGAGTATGACCTGATGAAAGAGAAAGAACATTAGCTCACTAGTGACTGAGAGAACACAATCATAAGATTTAAAAATAGTGGATTTACCCACAACCAGGTGGAAAGGAGAGGATTCTTGGGGAATACTTTACAGATTTCCCTGAGCCAGACACCAAATGTAATACAAATCTAGACGTCAGCAAGAATTCTCTCTAAAGACAGGGGATGCTGGCAGATGTCATCTTTGTGTTCTCCCTCTGCCTTATTCCAGGTTGAAAAATGACCGTCAGAAATACTACCCAGTATTCCTGAGTGGGACTGATTAGAATATATTAAAAGCTAGAGCCTGAAGTTCTGACTTCTAATATAATACATATCCCAGGAGCTTAGTCCAATCTCTGGAAACTGGATATGCTGGTTTGTTCAGAAAAATGTGTTATTTCCCATGCTTCAAATTGCTGGCATCTCTCTGTGAAGATTTTGTGTATTCTCAGGCACCTCACATATTGTAGTTATGACTCAAGGGACACGCTTTTGGTTTCTAACTCTGGTGTCCCACAGATTTATATTCCCAAGGGATAATAGCAAGAGAAGAAAAAAAAAATCTTAAGTACCTATGCTCTCAGGGCTCAATGAAGAGAGAACAGACAAAAACCTCAATCTCCCAGTCTTTCTCTGAAAGCAGCCTATTTTCACACTTTAAATCCTGCTACCATAAGGTCTCACCCTCTATTAAAATGCATCTAGGTGATGACTGAGAGCCTCCTCTTCAGGATGCTTACACATCTTAGTCCATCTTCAACTACTAGGAGTCAATAAAAGAATTTAGATATTTTGGGCAATAACAACATTTTGAAGACAGCGAAAGATTATGGCCAAGATGAATTAAAAACCTCATTCCCTATATGGTACCACTCTGTCAAGACTGGGAAAGGTAACTTTTCTCTGTAATACAGAGAAACAAACACAGTGGGTCACAGAAATAAAGAAACAGGAATTCCCAAATAAAAGAACAGGATAAACCTGTTATATCCCAGAAATAACCCTTAATGAAATTGAGATCACTGGTTTACTTAATAAAAAGATAAAAAGAGTTCAATATAATGGTCACCAGGATGCCTTCAGAGGTCAGAAACACAGTGCATGAAGTGAGAATTTCAACAAAGAGTTGGAAAATATAGCAAATACTAAACTGAATTCACAGAGCTGAAGAATCATAACTGAGTTGAAAAATTCACTGGAGGGATTCAACAGCAGGGAAAAAAATGAAATACAAATATCAAAAGACTAGAAAACAGAGCATTGGAATTCATCCAGTAATTGGACAAAATTGCTCTCTGACTGATGAAGAGCATTTGGGAGGCCATGGAGAAATAGAAAGCTCATTTTCAGGGGGCACCTGGGTGGCTCAATCAGTTAAACATCTGTCTTTGGTTCATGTAATGATCATGGGGTCCTGGGATGGAGCCCCATCTCAAGTTCCCTGCTCCGCAGAGAGCCTGCCTCTCCCTCTTCCTCTGTCCCTCATCCTGTTCATGCCTTCTCTCACTTTCTCTCTCAAATAAATAAAATTTTAAAAACAAACAAACAAAAAATGAAAGTTCATTTTGGAAGATGGAATAACATGAGTGAATACTGAGGAAAAATGTGATGTATTATACACTTGTTTCATAGTTACTGAATGCCTTCCATGGATCAGATATTGGGATATTCACTGGAATTACACAAATAAAAAGGAAAAGGCATTTTGTATAAAGAAAGGAAGGATCTAGTATTGAGAGCATTTTCTGAGAAATGAGGAGTCAGATTAACTAGAATGCATACAGAATTTCAGAAAGTAGGATGGGAAAAAGAAAAGAATATGTCCTGAAGATCCACATGCTAATACAACTTGAAAATTAGCATTACGGTTAAAAAAAAAAAAAAAAGTAAGAATCCATTAAAGATTTTTTTAAAAGAAGTTGTTTGCTAAATAGTGTTTTAGGAAAATTCCTCCTGCTAAACTATCAGAGGTAAATTGTGCTAATTGATTGGTTAACACAAAAGATCAACCAGAGACTCTTCTGAGAACAAACAAACACATATGAAAACCATGCTATTTTATTGTGAAAAGAATTGGAACAGAAAGTTAGGCTCTAGGGACTTTTTTGAGTAAAAAGTGAGTGGGAGGGTGGGTGGCTCAGTCGTTAAGCGTCTGCCTTTGGCTCAGGTCATGATCCCAGGGTCCTGGGTTCTAGCCCTGCAACGGGCTCCCTGCCTGGCGAGAAGTCTGCTTCTCCCTCTCCCATGCCCCCTGCTTGTGTTCCCTCTCTTGTTGTGTCTCTCTCTGTCAAATAAATAAAATCTTAAAAAAAAAAAAAAGTGAGTGGGTATTGGCGAATAAATGGAAATGTAGGATGACTGCTGTTTAGTATCTTTCAGTGCAGGTAATTTGGCTCTACTACATTTCATACTTAACTCTTAACTCTTTGACCCTAAGTAGGCAATGTTATTAACAGGAAATTTGAAGTAATAAATTCCATGAGATATTGAATTCTGATCATAATTTCCTATGTTTCCATTTTTTACCCTTTTGCTCCCACTATATAGATTATTCTAACTAAACACTAATCAAGGGGATTTTTTTTTACCTCTACCACCATATTCAGTCTTCATTTTTGTTACAGTCAGGCCATGAAACCTCCACCACTTCAAATATGATCTTATAAAAACTGTCAACCCTCTTGTTCTTTATTGAGAGTGGAAGGCAAATCACTAACCATGGATTAATTTAAAGTGCCTATTTATTTTTTTTTCTTAAAAGCAGATGGTTATGCAAAAAGACAAATGGCTACACTGAAGACCTTTAATTTCAAAAATATCTGTTTGTGTTGTCAGTCATTTCCTTTAAAAATTAAATATTTTCCTGACAGGCATTCTTTTCTACCACTCACCACCTGAAACTATATCAAAGTTTGGCTAAACTTCTCATTCCTTTATACCACTCTGATATTTAATCTGTTAAAATAATCGTGTATCCTCCTTCAGACTATACGAAATTGCTTACTATCCTTTTGTATTTCATGTGTCAAGGAAATTGTTTGTGTACTTCCTACTGATCATTTTCCTATCCCTCCTCTTGATATCATTCCATTCCACCTCCTTTCGTGACAGCATTTCATGTCATGACTTATCCTCTTTCATCTAGCATTTGCCCCTCATGTTACTAAAAACCACACAAATCACTTTCTTTCCTATGTGTCCTTGGAATATGCTTCTAGAAATTTTCTTGGATATTTCTTGCATACTGGGACCCTTCCCATAATTTATTGTCATCTGATCATAAATAAACACTTCTTTGCCAAACCCAGTCCATATATCCAAAATTTTTTTTTTCTTTTCATTATCTGTGTGGTATAAGGGTCTTTAAATATAGAGCCCAAGGTGAGAACTCCCATGACCAAATCTAAAGATGGTCTTCTCACCTGGGCCACACTCTGTGCCTTCTGCCTATGATGTCTTTTCCAGCACATGACTTGTGTGAAAGTCACAATATTTCACTTGTGTGAAAGTCTCATTGGGTGCTGCACAGTTTATTTCTTCATTCACATATTTATCCTATAACAAGGCACTGAGTTGGGTGACTTTTATAAAGTCTTGCATATTGTTTTTCAGGCTACCTTACCTTCACTTCAACTTCTATACTTCCAGACCCCTATTCTTTTTTTTTTTTTTAATTAAACATGTATGTTGACATTTTATTTTATTTTTTTTTAAGATTTTATTTATTTATTTGACAGAGAGAGAGAGAGATCAGAAGTAGGCAGAGAGGCAGGCAGAGAGAGTGAGAGAGGGAAGCAGGCTCCCTGCTGAGCAGAGAGCCCGATGTGGGGCTCGATCCCAGGACCCTGAGATCATGACCTGAGCCGAAGGCAGCGGCTTAAACCACTGAGCCACCCAGGCGCCCCCCAGACCCCTATTCTTGATACAATCTTAAAAAGTTCTACCATAATCATATTTTGTCTCTGTTCATTCATTAAATAGAGAGAACTTTGATGGAACATATTTATCTATATAGTTAATGCACAAGAGAATATGTTTTGTGAATTAATTAACATATGACATAAAAAAATCACATAGACCAAAATATGGGGCACCTGGGTGACTCAGTGGGGTAAAGCCTCTGCCTTCATCTTGGGTCATGATCTCAGGGTCCTGGGATTGAGCCCCACATTGGGCTCTCTGCTCAGCAGGAGCCTGCTTCCCTCTCTCTCTCTGCCTGGCTCTCTGCCTACTGTGATCTGTCAAATAAATAAATAAAATATTTTTTAAAATCACATAGACCAATGAAACAGGAACAAGGGTCCAGAAATAAATCTACAGATATATAATTATTTTTTATAATGATGCCAAAGGCACATAAGGGAGAAATGACAGTTTCTTCAATAAATGATGCTAAGGATACTGGATATTTACATGCAAATGAATGATAAGTGTTTGGTTTAAGATGGTGTTATGCAAAATCTTCAACTCACCTCTTCCCTCACCTCTTCTACTCACAGACACAGCAAATCTAAAACTACACATGGAACATTGCCTCTGAAAGTGACCTGAAAATTGAATAAATAAAGCCCCCAGAAAAGGTAAAATTATTCACTGAGATAGGAAAGGGGCAGAAACATAGGTTCACTATGGAAGAGACTACACCTCATTGTGATGTGTCACAATCAAGAGGGATATTAAAAATACAGAACTTGGGGCTCCTGGGTGGCTCAGTGGGTTAAAGCCTCTGCCTTCGGCTCAGGTAATGATCTCAGGGTCCTGGGATTGAGCCCCACATTGGGCTCTCTGCTCAGCGGGGAGCCTGCTTCCCCCTCTCTCTCTGCCTGCCTCTCTGCCTACTTGTGATCTCTTTCTCTGTCAAATAAATAAATAAAATCTTAAAAAAAAATACAGAACTTTCACTAAGGGGTGAGGGATTCAAGCCCTATATCAGGAATCTTAATCCATATATTCTGCAAGAAAAATAAGTCCCCAAATCAGTAAACATTGACAATCAATGGAGATTATATTCAAGAAAGTTATAAAACTATAGGAGCCCTTAATTGGCATTCATGAGGACTCACTCAAGTTAAAACCAGCACAAAAACACCAATTTGAAAAGTGCATAGATCATACATAAGGAGAACATTTGCTAACCTTAATCTTCCTGCCACAGAGAAAGGAAACAAGAGGGACTCTCCCTGGGAACTGAGAGAGTAGAAGTAACCATTTTGTTATTTCAGTTTTCTTTACCAATACTAGTATGAATAAGTGCTATTTTGGAACCCTGCCTCTAACCTACTAACACCAGTGGTTATGCTCTGCTGGGAGCCCACCCACCAATATAACATAGCAGCAAGATACACAGCCCTGCCAAGCAAGGAACAATCCCCATCCACCAAGGCAGAGCAGTAGTCCTATAGTCGGGCAGGGACTATACCTGTCACCAATGTGCCAGAGCATTCAAAGTCTTTTCCTGCATTCCAATGGAGTGCTAACTGTGCACAACAAAATGCCACAGCGGCTACCCTGCCTTTAAGAAGGGAGTGCAAACCTCCCACAAAGGAAAAATATTAATATCTGGTTTTGGTGGCCAAGAAATATTGCACTTCTAGGCCCTACAGAACATCTCCTACATATGGACACTCCTTCAAGGATGAGAAAGACACCTGACATGCCTCTTAATAGAAACAAACAGGCAGAATGAGGAGATAGGTATATGTTCCAAATAGAAAAGCAAGACAAAACTCCAGAAACAAATACTAAATGAAAGAGAAAGAAGTATTATACTTGATAAGAAATTCAAAGTAATGGTCATAAAGATACTCATTAAAATCGGTAGAAGAATAAACACAGTGAAAACTTCAACAAAAAAGATAGGAAAATTGGAAAAAACTAAACAAGTTATATAAACTAAAACACACTAACATGGTTTAAAAGAAGACTGGTAGATGTAGAATGATGCAGCAGTGATCTGGAAGACAACAATAGTACCTATCCAACAAAAGAGCAAAATTAAAAAAGAAACTTAAAAAGAGTGAAAATACCTTAAAGGAACTTTAGGACATCAAGTGGAATATCATTCACATTATGGGGATCCAGAAGATGAGAGAAATGGCCAGAAAAAAAAAAAAATAAAGAAATTGTGGCTGAAATTTTCCCTATCTAGGGAAAGGATCAGATATCCAGCTCCAGGGATCACAAAGAATTCCAAATAAGATGAAATCAAAGAGATCTATATTAAGTCACATTATATTTAAAATGGTAAACGTTAAGGATACAGAGAAATTTCTAAAATCAGCAAGAGAATACAACTTGCCAAATACAAGGCAAACCACACTAGGTTACCAGCAGATTTTTCAAAAGAAAGTTTACAGAATAAAAGAAAGTGGCATGACATTCAGATTTCTGGAAAACAAACAAAAAAGCTGCTAAACAAGAATAATATGCCCTGCAAAATTAACACTCATAAATAGAGACATTAAGAGATTTCCAGAAAAGCAAAAGCTAAAAATAACATCACCACTAAACTGGCCCTGCAAAATATATTAAAGGGATGTATTTATGCCAAAAGAAAAGACACTAGATAATAGTAAGGAAACATAGATATGTAAAAACCTCACCAAATTAGCAATATTTAACAAAAGTAGTAGACCAGTCACTTATAAACCAAGTGTAAAGGTTTAAGAAGTAGTAAAATTAGCTAAAATTACAATAATTAGTAAAGGGAAGCATACAATAAAAAAGGGAGAAAATGTGTCACTAAAAATAATAAATGTGAGGAGTATTTTTTTAAATTAAGCAAGATACACTTAGCCCTGCCAAGCAAGGAACAATCATCCACCAAGGCAGAGCACTAGTCCTATAGTAAATAGGACATAAAATATGTTTAAAATTAAGGTGCTATTAATTTGAAATAGACTTATTTACATAGGAAAACTACATGAACCTATTGGTAAACACACACACACACACACACACACACACACACTCACCTTAAAGTCATTAACCAAAAGAAAATGAGAGCTCAAGAATAAACTCAAGGTTCATGATCACAAAATTTCTGGAAAATCAGACTTCAACACTTTCCTTGTATAGACCCACCAGGAAATGTCACCTGAGAACATGCAGGTTGCGAGGAGAGTATGAGGGCAGACAGAACTTCCTTACCACAAGAGGAGTCTGTTTCTCAAATTATCTGATGCTCCAATTATATCATTTAACTGGAAATTTCCATGAGATTTCTGCAGCTAACATCTACCACATGGAAACTGATAAGTACTATCCTGAACAAGAATTTGAAAATCCCGTCTTTTCTATCCAGAATGGGGGCAGGGGGAGTAAACTAAAGTCCATATGCTTGTCACAGAATTGTTGAGGATTAAGAAAAGCCCCTCAATGGGAGAAATTCTATCAATTTTCACACCAGGAAAAACTTATACATCATAGAAGGCACTGAATTAATGTTTCACTGAATTATTTATCTGGAAAAATCCTTCACTTTACAAGTGAGAAATGTGAGATCTATGACTTTTAGAGATCAATGAGCATCATGCTGACAGAGCAGAGATAGAGACCCTGAACACCTGAGTCTCTATATTGTACTCTGTGTTCTGCCACAGTGTCAGTTTCAGACAATCCAGTCTTTATTTAAAAAACTTTGTTGATAATACTCATGTTCAACAATGAATAACATATTGAGGAAAACTCCCTTCTATGATGTACACGGATATTTCCTCAAATGCTTAGGTATTATCCTAATCTCCCATCCTTCATATCCAAATACACCTTCTGTGGACTCATGTGCTTCAAAGTCCTAATTAGTTTGCCCAGGGTGACAGGTAGGAAATGGCTAAATTCCTATACAAAACTCAATGTAGTGGTATGGCTTATCCTTGGTGATCATTACCCACCAAGAAAGATTTCGTTTATTTCAAATAGCTAGTATGGCTACACAATTCATTAGTAACCAAAATTTATTACATATGTTGGAATACTAACAGGAATTAGGAGTGATGATTTTTTAAATTTAAATTAAATTAGCCAACACAAAGTATATCACGAGTTTAAGATGCAGTGTTCAGTGATTCGTCAGTTGCCTAGAAAACCCAGTGCTCACCACATCACCTGTATTCCTTAATGTGCATCACCCAGTTACCCCATTCCTCCATTTTTCTCCCCTTAATTTTGTTTCCAATAGGTAAGAGTCTTTCACGGCATGTCTCCCTTTCTGATTTCTTCTCATTCAGTTTTCTCTCCTTTCCCTTACAGTCCTCTGCACTGTTTATTATATTCCACATAAGAGGGAAACCACATGAAAATTACCTTTGTCTGATTGACTTATTTCACTTAGTGTAATACCATCCAGTTCCATCCATGTTGATGTAAATGGTGGGTATTCATCCTTTCTGATGGCTGAGTAATATCTCATTGTACAAATGAACCACATCACATGCCAAGTGATGTGGCACATATTTTCATATGTCTGTTGGCCATTACTATGTCTTTGGATAAATATCTGTTCATGTATTCTACCCATTTCTTGACTGGGTTCCTTGTTTTGGGGGTGTTGAGTTTGATAAGCTCTTTATAGAACTTGGATACAAGCCCTTTATGTAATAAGGCATTTGCAAATATCTTCTCCCATTTGATATGTTGCCTTTTAGTTTTGTTGACTGTCTCCTTTGCTCTGCAAAAGCTTTTTATCTTGATGAAATCCCAGAATTTCATTTTTCCTTTTGTTTCCCTTTCCTTTAGAGACATGTCTTCCAAGAAGTTTCTGTGGCCGAGGTTGAAGTGGTTACTGCCTCTGTCCTCCTCTATGATTTTTATGGATTCCTGTCTCACATTTAGGTCTTTCTCTATTTTGAGTTTACCTTTGCATATGGTGTAAGGGAGTTTCATTCTTTTGCATGAGACTGTCACTTTTCCCAGCAGAATTTATTGAAGACACTGTCTTTTTACCACTGGATATTCTTTCCTGATTTGTCAGATTACTTGAACATAGAGTTGAGCGTCCATTTCTGGGCCCTCTATTCTGTTCCTTTGATCTATGTGTCTGTTTTTATGCCGATACCATGCTGTTTAGATGATCACAGCTTTGCATTAATCTTGAAGTCAGGCATTGTGATGCCACCAGTTATGGTATTCTTTTTCAATATCCCCCTTGTTATTTGGGGTCTTTTCTATTTCCATAAAATTTTAGGATTGTTTGTTCAAGCTCTGTAAAAAATGTCGATGGTATTTTTATATGGATTGCATTGAAAGAATAGATTGCTCTGGGCAGCATAGACGTTTTCAGCATGTTTATTCTTCCAATCCATGAGCATTGAATTTTTTTCCCCATTTCTTTGTGTCATCCTCAATTTCTTGCATAAGTGTTTTGTAGTTTCTAGAGTATAGATTTTTTACCTCTTTGGTTAGGTTTATTTCCTGGGTATCTTATTGGTTTTGGTGCTATTGTAAATGGAATTGATTCCTTAATTTCTCTCTCTTCAGTCTCAGTGTATAGAAATCCCACTGATTTCTGGGGATTGATTTGGTATCCTGCCATGTTGGTGAGTTGCTGTATGTGTTCTAGTAATTTGGGCGTGGAGTATTTTGACTTTTCTACATAAGGTATCCTGTCGCATGTGTAGAAAGAGAGTTTGACATCCTTTTTGCCAGTCTGAATGCCTTTTACTCCTTTTTGCTTTTCTGATTGCTTAGACTAGGACTTCTAGTACTATGTTGAACAAAAGTGGTGAGAGTGGGCATCTTTGTCATGTTCCTGTCTGAAGAGAAAAGCCCTCAGTTTTTCCCATTGAGAATTATATTCACTGTGGGCTTTTCGTAGATGGCTTTTATAATATTGAGATATGTTCCTTCTATCCTTACACGTGGAAGAGCTTTAGTCAAGAAAGAATGTAGTATTTTGTCAATTTTTTTTCTGCATCAATTGAGATGTTCATATGGTTCTTGTCCCTGCTTTTATTAATGTGCTCTATCACACTGATTTCTTTGTGAGTGTTTAAATACCCTTGAATCCCAGGCATAAATCCCCCCCTTTTTTAGTGAATAATCCTTCTAATGTAGGGTTGTTGGATCTTACTGACCAGGACCTTGTTGAATATTTTGAATATTTTGGCATTCATATTCGTCAATGATTGTGGTCTGTGACTCTCCTCTTGTAGGGTTCTTTGTCTGGTTTTGTGATCAGGATAATGTTGGCCTCATAGAACTAGTTTGGAAGTTACCCTTCCATTTCTATTTTTCAAAAACAGCTTCAGTAGATAGGGATCATTTCTTTTTTAAATGTTTGGTAGAATTCCGCTGGCAAGACATTTGTCTCTGGACTCTTGTTTCTTTTGGAGGGATGTTGATTATTGATTTAATTTTCTACTTGGTTATTGGTCTTTTCAGATTGTTTATTTCTTCATAATTCAGTTTGGCAGTTTATAAGTTTTCTGGGCAGTATCCATTTCTTCCTGATTAGTTAATTTTTTGGAACATAGCTGCTGATAATATTTTCTAATAATTGTCTCTATTTCCTTGGCGTTAGTTGTGATCTCTCTGCTTTCATTCATGATTTTATTAATTTGGGTCCTTTCTCTTTTCTTCTGGATAATTCTGACCAGAGTTTATCTATCCTATTAATTCTTTCAAAATAGAAACCTCTAGAGCTAAATATTTGTTCTACCTTTTTTTTGTTTGTTTGTTTCTATTTCATTGATATCTGCTCTAGTTATTATTTCTATTCTCCTCCTTGGTTTAGGCTTTTTTGCTGAACTTTCTACAGGTCCTTTAGGTGTAAAGTTAGCTTGTGCATTTGGGATTTTTCTACTTTTTTAGAGAGGTTTGAATGGCTGTGTACTTCCATTTAAGGACCAACGTTGCATTATCCCATGGATACTACCTTGGGGATATAGACACCTACAATTGTTAGATCTTCTTATTAGACAGACACTTTAAGTATGATATAGTGTTCCTCTACATCTCTTACTACAATCTTTGGTTTAAAATCTAATTTGTCTAACATGAGGATTGCTACCCCGGCTTTCTTTTGAGGTTGTTCAGCATGGTAAATGATTCACAGTGGCAAATTCTGATTCTCTGTGTCTGCCTTTTGGTCTCTTTGATTTGGGGACAGCAGTTTTCCCTGTGATATCAACTTTCTGATGAACCTAGGAAGAGTTATTCATTTTCGATTTCTTCATTTTTTTTTCTTTTTTCTTGATGTGAGAATGGGAGTGTGGGCTTCCAAGCTCCTTATGTGCCAGATTAGAAATCAGACTTTCCGTATATTTATCTATTTTAAATATCAGTGTGGCTTAAGAATTTAGAAATGAATGAACATAATACAATGTTAAGTTAATAAGTCATGAGTGGAGACAAGATGGCAGCGATGTAGGAGGAGGCGCCTTTTCAACATGTCCCCTAAAGTGAGCTGATTACCTATCAAAGAACTCTGATCATCCATGAAATCAGCCTGAGATTAGAATTTTACACTTCTGCATCTGTACAGGGGCAGAAGACACCAGTGGATAGGTAAAGTGGAGTGGGAACATCGGACTGATATCAGAAGATAAACAAAAGTTACAGAAGTAACACATTGGAAAGTAATACCCCAATACAAGAGTGCCCTGTGATTGGGAACCAGCATTAACTTGGAGTCTGGTTGAAAGCACTCAAAAAGAGCAAAGAGTCCTGGGGGGAAAATTGTGGGAATCAGACCGTTAGGGACAGGGGCTTAAGCCTACTGACCCAGGACAACCACAGCTGGTGTCGAGTGGGGAGAGAGTGCAGTGAAGAAGCCAGGTCTTGGTCTCTGAGCTGCCAGCATGCCTGAGACCATCTGGGCAGTGGTGCCTGTGAGGGTGAGAGAGCTTTGTAGTAAAACTTGAAATCAGGTAACATGATGCCGCCAGTTTTATTTTTGTTTTTCAACATTTCCTTAGCAATTTGGGGTCTCTTCCGATTCCACATAAATTTTAGGATTGTTTGCTCTAGCTCTTTGAAAAATACCGGTGGAATTTTGATCGGAATGGCATTAAAACTACAGATTGCTCTAAGCAGTATAGACATTTTAATAATGTTTATTCTTCCAATCCAAGAGCATGGAATGGTCTTCCATCTTTTTGTGTCTTCTTCAATTTCTTTTAGGAGTGTTCTGTACTACCTCGAGTACAGATCCTTTACCTCTTTCGTTAAGTTTATTCCCAGGTATCTTATGGTTCTTAGTGCTATAATAAATGGAATTGATTCTCTAATTTGCCTTTCTGTATTTTCATTGTTAGTGTATAAGAAAGACACTGATTTCTGTACATTCACTTTGTATCCTGCCACGTTACTGAATTGCTGTATGAGTTCTAGAAGTTTGGGGTGGAGTCTTTTGGGTTATTTCTTTTCAGCGTAACAGTATTCATTGTTTTTGCACCACACCCAGTGCTCCATGCAATACATGCCCTCCATAATACCCACCACCTGGTTCCCCCAACCTCCCACCCCCCGCCCCTTCAAAACATTCAGGTTGTGTTTCAGAGTCCATAGTCTTTCATGGTTCACCTCCCCTTCCAATTTCCCTTATCTCCCTTCTCCTCTCCATATACCCTTGTCCTCCATATTATTTGTTATGCTCCACAAATAAGTGAAACCATATGATACTTGACTCTCTATGCTTGACTTATTTCATTCAGCATCATCTCTTCCAGTCCCATCCATGTTGCTACAAAAGTTGGGTATTCGTCCTTTCTGATGGAGGCATAATACTCCATAGTGTATATGGACAACATCTTCCTTATCCATTCATCCGTTGAAGGGCATCTTGGTTCCTTCCACAGTTTGGCGACCGTGGCCATTGCTGCTATAAACATTGGGGTACAGATGGCCCTTCTTTTCACTACATCTGTATCTTTGGGGTAAAAACCCAGTAGTGCAATTGCAGGGTTATAGGGAAGCTCTATTTTTAATTTCATGAGGAATTTCCACACTGTTCTCCAAAGTGGCTGTACCAACTTGCATTCCCACCAACAGTTTAAGAGGGTTCCCCTTTCTCCACATTCTCTCCAGCACATGTTGTTTCCTGTCTTGCTAATTTTGGCCATTCTAACTGGTGTAAGGTGGTATCTCAATCTGGTTTTAATTTGAATCTCCCTGATGGCTAGTGATGATGAACATTTTTTCATGTGTCTGATAGCCATTTGTATGTCTTCATTGGAAAAGTGTGTGTTCATATGTTCTGCCCATTTTTTTAATATAACTGTCTGTTTTGTGTGTGTTGATTTTGAGGAGTTCTTTATGGATCCTGGATATCAGCCTTTTTTCTGTACTGTCATTGACAAATATCTTCTCCCATTCCGTGGGTTGCCTCTTTGTTTTGTTGACTGTTTCCTTTGCTGTGAAGAAGCTTTTGATCTTGATGAAGCCCCAAAAGTTCATTTTCGCTTTTGTTTCCATCGCCTTTGGAGACATATCTTGAAAGAAGTTGCTGTGGCTGATATCAAAGAGGTTACTGCCTATGTTCTCCTCTAGGATTCTGATGGATTCCTGCCTCACATTGAGGTCTTTTATCCATTTCGAGTTTATCTTTGTGTACAGGGTAAGAGAATGGTCGAGTTTCATTCTTCTACATATAGCTGTCCAGTTTTCCCAGCACCATTTATTGAAGAGACTGTCTTTTTTCCACTGGATATTTTTTCCAGTTTTGTCGAAGATTATTTGACCATAAAATTGAGGGTCCATATCTGGGCTCTCTACTCTGTTCCACTGGTCTATGTGTCTGTTTTTATGCCAGTACTATGGTGTCTTGGTGATCACAGCTTTGTAGTAAAACTTGAAATCAGGTAACATGATGCCGCCAGTTTTATTTTTGTTTTTCAACATTTCCTTAGCAATTTGGGGTCTCCTCCGATTCCACATAAATTTTAGGATTGTTTGCTCTAGCTCTTTGAAAAATACCGGTGGAATTTTGATTGGAATGGCATTAAAACTACAGATTGCTCTAGGCAGTATAGACATTTTAATAATGTTTATTCTTCCAATCCAAGAGCATGGAATGGTCTTCCATCTTTTTGTGTCTTCTTCAATTTCTTTTAGGAGTGTTCTGTACTACCTCGAGTACAGATCCTTTACCTCTTTCGTTAAGTTTATTCCCAGGTATCTTATGGTTCTTAGTGTTATAATAAATGGAATTGATTCTCTAATTTGCCTTTCTGTATTTTCATTGTTAGTGTATAAGAAAGCCACTGATTTCTGTACATTCACTTTGTATCCTGCCACGTTACTGAATTGCTGTATGAGTTCTAGAAGTTTGGGGTGGAGTCTTTTGGGTTTTCCATATAAAGAATCATGTCATCTGCGAAGAGAGAGAGTTTGACTTCTTCCTTGCCAATTTGGATACATTTTATTTCTCTTTGTTGTCTGATTGCTGTTGCTAGGATTTCTAATACTATGTTGAACAAGAGTGGTGAGAGTGGGCATCCTTGTGGTGTTCCTGATCTCAACGGGAAGGCTGCAAGCTTTTTCCCATTGAGGATGATATTTGCTGTGGGTCTTTCATAGATAGATTTGATGAAGTACAGAAATGTTCCCTCTATCCCTATACTTTGAAGTGTTTTAATCAGGAACGGATGCTGGATTTTGTCAAAAGCTTTTTCTGCATCAATTGAGAGGACCATGTGGTTCTTCTCTCTTTCCTTATTGATTTATTCTATCACATTGATTGATTTGCGAATGTCGAACCATCCTTGTAACCCAGGGATGAATCCCACCTGGTCGTGGTAGATAATCTTTTTAATGTGCTGTTGGATCCTGTTTGCTAGGATCTTGTTGAGAATCTTAGCATCCATATTCATCAGTGATATTGGTCTGAAATTCTCCTTTTCGGTAGGGTCTTTGCCTGGTTTAGGGATCAGGGTAATGCTGACTTCATAAAACGAGTCTGGAAGTTTTCCTTCTGCTTCCATTTTTTGAAACAGCTTCAGGAGAATAGGTGTTATTTCTTCTTTGAAAGTTTGATAGTATTCCCCAGGGAATCAGTCAGGTCCTGGCTCCTGTTTTTTGAGAGGTTTTTGATCATGCTTCAATCTTCTTACTAGATATTGGTCTATTCAGGTTGTCAATTTCTTCCTGGTTCAATTTTGGGTGTTGATAGTTTTCCAGGAATGCATCCATTTCAACTAGGTTGCTTAGCTTATTGGCATATAACTGTTGATAATAACTTCTGATGATTGTTCTACTTCCTTGGTGTTAGTAGTGATCTCTCCCTTTTCATTCATAATTTTATTAATTTGGGCTTTCACTTTTTTCTTTTGGATTAGTGTGGCCAATGGCTTATCAATTTATTGATTCTTTCAAAGAAAAAACAGCTTCTAGTTTCATTGATACGTTCTACTGTATCTCTGGTTTCTACCTCATTGATCTCTGCTCTAATATTGATTATTTCCCTTCTTTTGTGTGGAGTTGGTTTGATTTGTTGTTGATTCTCCAGTTCTTTAAGGTGTAGAGACAGCTGGTGTCTTCTGGATTTTTTCATTTTTTTTGAGGGAGGCTTGGATGGCTATGTATTTCCCCCTTAGGACTGCCTTTGCTGTATCCCATAGGTTTTGGAGTGAAGTGTCTTCATTCTCATTGGTTTCCATAAATTGTTTAAGTTCTTCTTTGATCTCCCAGTTGATCCAAGCATTCTTAAGCAAGGTAGTCTTTAGCTTCCAGGTGTTTGAGTTCCTTCTAAACTTTTCCTTGTGATTGAGCTCCAGTTTCAAATCATTGTGATCTGAGAATATGCAGGAAATAATCTCAGTCTTTTGGTATCGGTTAAGCCCTGATTTGTGACCCAGTACGTGGTCTATTCTGGAGAAGGTTCCATGTGCACTTGAGAAGAATGAGTATTCTGTTGTTTTAGGGTGGAATGTTCTGTATATATCTATGAGGTCCATCTGGTCCAATGTGTAATTCAATGCTCTTATTTCTTTATTGATTTTCTGCTTCGGTGATCTGTCTATTTCTGAGAGAGGCATGTTAAGATCTCCTACTATTAATGTATTCATATCAATATGACTCTTTATCTTGATTAATAGTTTTCTTATACAATTGTTAGATCATCTTGGTGGATAGTCCCTTTAAGAATTATGTACTGTCCTTCTGTATCTCTGCCGACCGTCTTTAGTTTAAAATCCAATTTATCTGATATGAGAATTACTAACCCGGCCTTCTTTTGAGGCCCATTGGCATGAAAGATGCTTCTCCACCCCTTCACTTTCAGTCTGGGTGTATCTTTAGGTTCAAAATGGGTCTCTTGTAGACAACATATGGATGGGTCCTGTCATTTTATCCAATCTGTAACCCTGTGTCATTTTATGGGTGCATTAAGCCATTCACATTGAGAGTGATTATTGAGAGATATGTTTTTATTGACATTGTGTTATCTTTGAAGTCTTTCTTTCTGTTGATTGTCACTATATTTCTGTTCAATGCTATTCTTAGGATTTTTCCTCTTTTATTGAACCCCCCTTCATATTTCCTGCAGTGTCGGCTTGGTGGTTGCATAGTCTTTTAAGCCTTGCCGGTCTTGGAAACTCTTTATCTCTCCATCCATTTTGAATGTCAGTCTTGCTGGATAACGTATTCTTGGCTCCATGTCCTTCTCATTTAGTGCCCTGAATATATCTTGCCAGCCCTTTCTGGCTTGCCAGGTTTCTGTGGACAGGACTGACGTTATTCTGATGGGCTTTCCTCTGTGCATAAGGAGCTTCTTTGTCCTAGTGGCTTTCAAGAGATTGTATCTACAATTATGATTTCTCAGTTTTACTATCAGGTGCCTGGATGTTTTTTTCGAATCTATAATCTTGTGGGGAGACCGTTCTGCCTCTAGTACATGGACGCTGGTTCCATTCGCTAGATTGGGAAAATTTTCATGAAGAACTTATTCCACTATATCTTCTAGACTTCTTTCTTTCTCCTCCACTTTAGGGATTCCAATAATTCTGACGTTGGAACGTTTCATGACATCATTTATTTCCCTGATTCTGTTTTCATGGCTTCTAAGCTGTTTGTTCCAGGCTTCCTCCTGATCCTTTCTCTCTATCTGTTTGTCCTCCAGATCACTGATTCTATCTTCTGTCTCAGTTACCCTAGCTTTTAGAGAATTTAGATTAGATTGGAACTCATTGAGAGCATTGTGAACCTCATCCCTGGTGGCCTTCTGCTCTGCCCTAACATTGTGAACATCATCCCTGTTGGCTTTCAATTCTGCTTTAATCAATTCCGTTTGGTCATCCATGGCTTTCTCCAACCTAGCTATTGCCTGGATAATTGTTAGCCTGAATTCTCTTTCCGATATATTGTCTATGTTGATAGCCATTAGCTCTGTTGCAGAAGGCCCATCTTCTGTGTTTTTCTTCTGTTGGGGATTCCTCCTCTAGTCATTTTGGTGAGAGATTACTGAACAGATGTAGCTGCATGTATCGACCGTGGTGCAGTCAAGGTGCACCCTGGAATGCTTCTGAGCACTCAGGATTCCCCACCTAAATGAGAGAAAGAAGAAAAGAAAAAGAAAAAAGAGAGAGAGAGAGAGACAGGGAAAAAAGGGAAGATAAAGAGAAGGTTCAGCCCAAATGGGCCCAAGGTAAGATTTATGAATTATACAAACAAAAACAGACAAACAAAAAGACTGATAAAAGTATATGACAAGAGAAAAAAATATATATATATATGAAAAAAAAATAAGAAACTCGTCAAAAAGGACAACAAGTATAAGATTTATATACTATCAGGACAAACACAAATATACAGAACCACTGGCAGAAGAAAAAGATGGGAGCGTGGTTATAGATTCTCAGTGTGGGTGAGGAAGATTATTGTGATTCTTCCTGGATATATCTGATATCTTTGTTAAAGGACTCAACTTTCCTAAGATAAAGTTGGATTAAAAATTGGTTTACCTATAGGGGTATCATTGATTGGAGAAAAGGGGTTACCTTGAAGTTTAACTCTGTATGAATATTAGAAAATAAAAATAAAAAAGGAATAAACTGGACTAAACTAAACTAAAATTTAAAAAAAACAAATTAAATAAAAAATAGAAAAGGAAAAGAAAAACACAGGTGTATGTATCAAAAAGTTCAGGTTAGAAGTTTATTATGGAATTTGATGTACTGGACATCTCACTGTGATGGTAAATAGGTTAAAAAATTATCTATATAAAAAGAGAAAAAAAAATGAACCAGAATAGTGGGAAGAGTTAAAATTAAAAGTTGTATCTATGAAGTAGTGGTGGTTGTTCTCTTGTAGTCTTTTTTTTTTTTTTTTCCTTTCCTGGTTTGTTTTCTGGGGGAGAGGGCTGCCACGTGGGTTTTCAGTCAATGATGTTCCCTGAGTTAAGTCCTCCTGCTCCCCTCAAGGGTGTGAGCTCTGAGGAAACCGGTTTTTTCAGGCTTTTGTTCTCTGGAGGTTTTTATGTTTGTTCACTTCTTTTCTCTCACCTTGACAGCTTTTGATGTTTTTTGCTGGTTTAGAGGAAAGCAAACTGCACCCCGACCTCCCTCTCTGAAAGAAGCCTCAGTCTTCTCCTCTGTGGGTGCTGCAGAGCTCATATAATTTCCCCCTTGGCCGCTGGCAGAGCAGGTTCCTAGTTGTGGTCCCTGGGGATGCAGGATCTCCTGCTTGTATGCCAAAACCATGGCAGCGGTGGCTGTCTGGGCAGCTCCAGACTGCCAGATCGCATGCGGAGGTTTTCATGCTCGCTGGGGCTGGGAGTATCTGGTCTTTCTGGGTCTAAGAGCGCCGGGCTTGCACGCAGCTCTCCCAGGAGAGGGTGTGGGGTGCGCGCAATTCAGGCTGATAGCAAGGTGTGCCTTCTGCCATTTGGTACAGCTCCCAGCCCCTCACGGGAGCCAGACTCCATGCGTTCTCGGGTGCACTGGTGGCTCAGGGACCAAGACCTGGTTTCTCCGCCGCACTCTCTCTGGCTCAGTGCCAGGGGAGGCTGTCCTGGGTCCGGGGACTTAAGCCCCCGTCCCTAGCCAACCTGATTCCCACAATTTCCCCCCTGAGATCCTTTGCTCTTTTTGAGTGCTTTCAACAAGACTCCAAGTTAATGCTGGTCCCCAGATGCAGGGCACACTCGTATTGGGGTATTCCTCTCCAATCAGTCGCCTCTGGTGGCTCCCTCCCCCTTTTGTTTATATTCCGATATCAGTCCGATGTTCCCACTCCGCTTTACCTGCCCACTGGCATCTTCTGCCCCCGTAGAGATCCAGACGTGTGTAATTCTGATCTCAGGGTGATTTCATGGGTGATCGGAGTTCTTTGGTAGGTAATCAGCTCACTTTAGGGTACAGGTTGAAAGGGTGCCTCCTCCTACTTCCCCGCCATCTTGTCTCCTCTATTTTTTATTTTTTAATTTAATTTATTTTTTTTAAATATTCATATGGAGATAGGCTTCAAGGTAATCCCCTTTCCCTAATCAATGATATCCATATAGATAAAGCAGTTTTAATCCCCCTTTATCTCAGGAAAGTTGAATTCTTTAACAAAGATATCAAGATACATCCCTAAAGAATCAAAATAACCTTCCTCGCCCACACTGAGAATTTATAACCACTCTCCTGTTGTTTTCTTTTGTCTGTTCTGTGTATTTGTTTTTGTCCTGGTAGTACATAAATCTTATACTTCAAGTTCTTTTTGACGAGGTTCTTTTTTAAATTTATTCATTTTTTTTCTTCTCATCTACATTTGTTGGTCATTTTGTTTTTCTGTTTGTGTTGTATACTTCATAAATATTATCTTTAGTTCCATTTGTGCTGGGGCTTCTTTTTTATTTTATCTTTCTTCTTTTTTTTTTTCTCTCTCTCTCTTTCTCTCTCTCTCTCTTTTTTCCTTTTTTCTTTCTTTTTGATGGGGACTCTTGATTGCTCAGAAGTGTTCCAGGGTGCACCTTGACTGCACCATGGTCAATATATTCAGCTACACATCCATTCAGCCCTCTCTCACCTCTCTCACTGGGCCCTCTCCATCAGAGCTATTGGATATGGACATAGACAGTATGTCAGAAAGGGAATTCAGGAAAACAATTATCCAGGTAATAGCTAGGTTAGAGTAAGCCATGGATGACAAAATGGAATTGATTAGGGAAGAAGTGAAAGTCACCAGGGATGATGTTAACAATAATCTCAATGAGTTCCAATTTAATTTAATTCTCTAATAGCTACGGTAACTGAGGCAGAAGATAGAATTAGTGATCTGAAGGACAAACAGAGAAAAAGGATCAGGAGAAAGACTGGAACAAACAACTTAGAAGCCATGAAAACAGAATTAGGGAAATAAATGGTGTCATGAAACGTTCCAACCTCAGAATTATTGGAATCCCTGAGGAGGAGGAGAAAGACAGACACCTAGAAGATATAGTTGAACAAATTCTCCATGAAAATTTCCCCAATCTATCGAATGGAACCAGACTTTGTGTCCTAGAGGCATAAAAGTCTACCCCCAAGATCATAGAATCTAGCAAGACCTCGAGACACCTCATTGTGAAAATGATGAATCATAATTGCAGAGAGGAACTCTTGAAAGCAGATAGGGTGAAGAAATTCCTATGTACAGAGGAAAGGCCATCAGAATGTCAGACCTGTCCATAGAAATCTGACAAGCCAGAAAGGACTGGCAAGACATATTCATGGCACTAAATGAGGAGACCATGCAGCCATGAATACTTTATCCAGCAAGACTGGCATTTAAAATGGATGGAGAGATAAAGAGTTTCCAAGACCAGCAAGGTTTAAAAGAGTATGTGACCACCAAGCTGAAACTGAAGGAAATATTAACGGGGCGTTCTATAAAGAGGAAAAAAAAACCTAAGAATATCATTGAACAGAAATATATAGAGACAATCTGTAAAAACAAAGACTTCACAGGTAACACAATGTCAAAAAAAAATGTATCAGTGGAGCCTGGGTGGCTCAGTGGGTTAAAGCCTCTGCCTTCGGCTCGGGTCATGATCCCAGGGTCCTGGGATCGAGCCCCACATGGGGCTCTCTGCTCAGCGGGGAGCCTGCTTCCTCCTCTCTCTCTGCCTGCATGTTTGTCTACTTGTGATCTCTGTCTGTCAAATAAATAAACAAAATCTTAAAAAAAAAGTATCACTCAATAATCAATCATCTCAATGTGAATTGCCTAAATGCACCCTTAAAATGACACAGGGTTGCAAATTGGATAAAACGACAGGACCGAGCCACATATTGCCTGTAAGAGACCCATTTGGAACCTAGAGGATGCATCCAGACTGAAAGTGAAGGGAGGGAGAAGCATCTTTCATGCCAATGGGCCTCAAAGGAATGCCGGGGTAGTGATTCTCATATCAGATAAATTAGATTTTAAACTAAAGACTGTAGTCAGAGATACAGAAAGATATTACATAATTCTAAAGGGACTATCCACCAAGAAGATCTAACAATTGTAAATATTTATGCTCCCAATATGGGAGCAGCCAATTACACAAGAAAAACTGTTAATCAAGATAAAGAGTTATATTGATATGAATACACTAATAGTACACTCCACGTTCAGTAATAGACAGATGATCCAAGCAGAAAATGAATAAAGAAACAAGAGCATTGAATGACACATTGGACCAGATGGACCTCATAGATATATACAGAACATTCCACCCTAAAACAACAGAATACTCATTCTTCTCAAATGCACATGGAACCATCTTCAGAATAGACCACACACTGGGTCACAAATCAGGGCTCAACTGATAGCAAAAGATTAAGGTTGTTCCTAGATATTCTCAGATCACAATGCTTTGAAACTGGAGCTCAACCACAAGGAAAAGTTTAGAAGGAACTCAAACACCTGGAAGCTAAAGACCACCTTGCTTAAGAATGCTTGGATCATCCAGGAGATCAAAGAAGAACTTAAACAATTCATGGAAACCAATGAGAACGAAGAGATATTTGCTCCAAACCTATGGGATACAGCAAAGGCAGTCTTAAGGGAGAAATAGATAGCCATCCAATACTCCCTCAAAAAAATCGAAAAATCCAGAATACAACAGCTGTCTCTACACCTTAAGAACAGAAGAATGAACAACAAATTAAACCAACTCCAAACACAAGAAGGGAAATAATCAAGATTAGAGCAGAGATCAATGATATAGAAACTAGAGATACAGTAGAACACATCGATGGAACTAGAACCTGTTTGTTTTTTTTTTTGAAAGAATCAATAAGATTGATAAATGACTGGCCAAACTAATCCAAAAGAAAAGAGAGATGGACCAAATTAATAAAATTATGAATGAAAAAGGAGAGATCACAGCTAACACCAAGGAAATAGAAACAATCATCAGAAGTTATTATCAAAAAAAAAAACAAAAACAAAAACAAAAACAAAAAATCAAACAAACAAACAAAAAAAAGAAGTTATTATCAATAGTTACATGCCAATAAGTTAAGCAACCTAGATGAAATGGATGCATTCCTGGAAACCTATAGACTTCCAAGAGTGAACCACGAGGAAATTGCCAACCAGAATAGACCAATATCTAGTAAGGAGATTGAAGCATTGATTGAAAACCTCTCCAAAAACAAGAGCCCAGAACCTGATGGATTCCCTGGGGTATTCTACCAAACATTCAAAGGAAAATAATACCTATTCTCCTAAAGCTGTTTCCAAAAATGGAAGCAGAGGGAAAATATCGAGACCCTTTTTATAAAGCCAGAATTATCCTGATCCCCAAACCAGGCAAAGACCTCACCAAAAAGGAGAATTTCAGACCAATATACCTGATGAATATGGATGCTAAGATTCTCAATAAGGTCCTAGCTAATAGGATCCAACAGCACATGAAAAAGATTATCCACCATGACCAGGTAGGATTCATCCCTGGGTTTCAAGGATGGTTCAACATTTGCAAATCAATGTAATAGAACAAATCAATAAGAGAAGAGAGAAGAACCACATGGTCCTCTCAATTAATGCAGAAAAAGCATTTGACAAAATCCAGCATCCATCCTGATTAAAACGCTTCAATGTATAGGGATAGAGGGAACATTCCTGAACTTCATCAAATCTATCTATGAAAGACCCACAGCAAATATCACCCTCAGTGGGAAAAAACTGACAACCTCCCCTTTGAAATCAGGAACACGACAAGGATGCCCACTCTCACCATTCTTGTTCAACATAGTATTTGAAATCCTAGCTACAGCAGTCGGACAACAAAGAGAAATAAAATGTATCCAAGTTGGCAATGAAGAAGTCAAACTCTCTCTCTTCTCAGATGACATGATACTTTACATGGAAAACCCAAAAGACTCCACCTCAAACTACTAGAACTCATACAGCAATTCAGTAATGTGGCAGGATATAAAGTCAATGTACAGAAATCAGTCGCTTTCTTATACACTAACAATGAAAATACGAAAAGGGAAATTAGTGAATCGATTCCATTTACTATAGCACCAAGATCCATAAGATACCTGGGAGTAAACCTAACCAAAGAGGTAAACGATCTGTACTCATGGAACTACAGAACACTCATCAAAAAAATAGAAGAAGACACAAAAAGATGGAAGACCATTCCATGCTCTTGGTTTGGAAGACTAAACATTGTTAAAATGGCTGTACTGGGACGCCTGGGTGGCTCACTTGGTTAAGCGGCTGCCTTGGGCTCAGGTCATGATCCCAGCATCCTGGGATCGAGTCCCACATCGGGCTCCTTGCTCGGCGGGGAGCCTGCTTCTCCCTCTGCTTCTGCCTACCACTCTGTCTGCCTGTGCTCGCTCGTGCTCTCTCTCTCTAACAAATAAATAAATTTAAAAAATTGTTTAATAAAATAAAATAAAATGAAATGGCTATACTGCCTAGAGCAATCTGTACTTTCAATGCCATTCTGATCAAAATTCCACGGGCATTTTTCAAAGAGCTGGAGCAAACAATCCTAAGATTTGTATGGAATCAGAAGAGACCCCAAATTGCTAAGGAAATGTTGAAAAAGAAAAAGAAAACTGGGGATATCATGTTTCCTGATTTAAAGATTTACTACAAAGCTGTGATCCCCAAAACAGCATGGTACTGGCATAAAAACAGACACATAGACCAGTGGAACAGAGTAAAGAACCCAGACATGGAACCTCAACTCTATGGTCAAATAATCTTCATCAAACAGGAAAAAATATCCAGTGGAATAAAGACAGTCTCTTCAATAAATGGTGCTGAGAAGATTGGACAGCTATGTGTAGAAAAATGAAGCTCCACCATTCTCTTACACCGTACACAAAGATAAACTCAATGTGGATAAAGGACCTCAATGTGAGGCAGGAATCCATCAGAATCTTAGAAGAGAACGTAGGCAGTAAGTCCCTAAAATTCTTTTTCAATTTTGTTGAAATTGAAAAAGAATTGAAAATTCTTTTGAAAAAGAATTGAAAATTGAAAAAGAATTTTAGGGACTTCATCAAGATCAAAATCTTGTGCACTGCAAACGAAAGTCAACAAAACAAATAGGCAACCCACGGAGTGGGAGAAGATATTTGCAAATGATAGTACAGACAAAACCCTGATATCCAGGATCTATAAAGAACTTCTCAAACTCAACATACACAACACAGATAATCATGTCAAATAATGGGCAGAAGACATGAACAGACACTTCTCCAATGAAGACATACCAATGACTATGAGACACATGAAAAAATGTTCATCACTAGTCATCAGGAAGAATCAAATCAAAACCACATTTAGATACCACCTTACACCAGTTAGAATGGCCAAAATTAACAAGACAGGAAACAATGTGTTTTGGAGAGGATGTGGAGAAAGGGGAACCCTCTTACACTATTGGTGGGAATGCAAATTCGTGCAACTACTTTGGAAAACAGTGTGGAGATTCCTAAAGAAATTAAAAATAGAGCTTCCCTATGACCCTGCAATTGCACTACTGGGTATTTACACCAAAGATACAGATGTAGTGAAAATAAGGGCCATCTGTACCCCAAGGATCGTAGCAGCAATGGCCATGGTCGCCAAACTTGAAAGAACCAAGATGTCCTTCAACAGATGAATGGATAAGCCAGATGTTGTCCATATACACTATGGAGTATTATGCCTCCATCAGAAAGGATGAATACCCAACTTTTGTATCAACATGGATGGGCCTGGAAGAGATAATGAAATAAGTCAAGCAGAGAGAATCAATTGTCATATGGTTTCACTTATTTGTGGAGCATAAGAAATAACACAGAGGACATGGAGAGATGGAGAGGAGAACAGAGTTGGAAATTGGAGGGGGAGATGAACCACAAGAGATGATGCACTCTGAAAAACAATCTGAGGGTTTTGTAGGGGCTGGGGTGAGAGGTTGGGTGAGCCAGGTGGTGGGTATTATGGAGGCCACGTATTGCATGGAGCACTGGGTGTGTTGCATAAACAATGAATTCTAGTACACTGAAAAGAAATTTAAAAAGTAAAAAATTTAAAAAAAAAGTCATGAGTGTCTTCTAATTTCCGTAAAGCCATCAATGGCAATGATTTTTTGGAAATTAAAAAACACTTACTGTTTAACATGATTTTACTAATCCTTGTTTATACCTCCCCACATTAATATATGTGATGTTCCTATGAAATCTGATATTTGCCTTCCAATTCTCTATCCCAAACAATCATGTGTTTAATTTCAGTGAACTTATATTGTAAGGGCCTATTCAGCCAGAGCGTCCCCACCGCAGTTGAACTGCCATTTTGTTGTAAAACTTAAATTGACTTTACCCGCCGCCCCCCAGGGGAACTTACTGAAAAAACAAGTCCCAGAAACCAGTCCCAGTTAACAAAGTCCAAGTACAAGGGTGGGTCAGGCCAGGTGGACGTATTCAATCAGTGGGGTTCATACTGTCTCCTAGCTACCAAGGTGATGGGCTAGTTTCTATGGATACTGTGGGAGGAATTATAATTCAATTAGCCACCTGTGTGTGGCCAGGCCCAACCACATGGCCTTTGCTCTATAAAAGTTAGTCTGGAAAGCAGGGAGGGGTCGTCCTCTCTGTAAGGGGCAGCCCTGACTGTTCTGTTCTGTTTGATGGTTGGTTTGATTCTTGATGCTTGGCGCGAAATAAAGCTTTGCTTAACTTTCACTTTGTATCAGTCTCACTCCTTTAATCATGGACCCATTATTGGGGTGCCCATTTTTTGGGGGACCCAACATTGCTGGCTCGTCGGGGATTAAACGACGTGAACTGAGCCAGCATTGGAATTTCTGGGTCTGAATCTGTCTGTCTGGTTGTGGAGCTCCAGGTAGGTCCCACCGGGTAGAAGCTGGACATAGCCATGCTCCCCAGGGCTGGAGTGGATGCGGAGATGCCCCATCCCTCTTCTGGTAGATTGTCTAGGGCTCTGAGCCCCCCCCAGGCAGTCATCTGGGTCTGTAGGGGGCTGGGTAATCCCCGTCTTTAGGAGGCCGGGTAACCCCTGTCTTTAGGGGGCCGGGAAAACCCCCACCAGCGGGTGAGAGCCACTGGGTCTGGTTCTGTTCTGTGGCTCATCCTGGCGAGCATTTGTAGCTTGTCCCAGTGAGCGTCTGTAGGGGGCCAGGAAATCCCCTGCCAGCGGCAGCCTCTGGGTGAGGGCCGCTGGATCTAGTTGTGTTCTGTGGCTCATCTTGGCGAGTGTCTCTAGGGGACCGAAAAATCCCCACTGGCGAGAGTCTGTAGGAGGCCAAGAAAACCCCCACCATGGCTGTCTCTGGGTAAGGGCTGCTGGGTCTGTGGTTGGCTTTGTCTTGTCTCTTTGTAGTCTGTTGTGGTGTTTGTTGTGTTTGAAGGAATGGGGCAAGCAGAGAGTAAGGGGATTCTGATTTTCATCTCTCCGTTCCTCCTAATAGATGTGGGTCTTCTCCCTCACTCATTTAGAGTGTTAAGGGCTATAACTGGAGCCAACTGGGGTTAGTCTAACTCGAGACAGAGACTTTAAGGAATATTCCCAAGCAGCTGCTGAAACTACCTTTGTTTCGGGGACATTCCTTGCCTTCTCTGGCCCGACGTGGTCTGCCTAGCCCCTCCCCCTTGCTGGCAGGAAAGCATGGCGTCTGTTCCTCTCTTGGAGCTGATGAGCCCTAGAACTGGGAACCCTTTCTCTGCCTTCTGGTGGCACTTTGTTCTGTTCTTCACTGTCGGGAAACAAGAAGAGCGCCCCCTGGACCTAACACCCCCCACTCTGGATCTTCCCACCCGGGTCTCAGGTAAACATTCGAAGCAGAGTGGGCCCAGGTCGAAAGTAAATCAGTATTTGAACTAAGTTAAGTTTGTCGGGTTAATTAGGATGAACGTGTCTTTTGAGTTAACAGTAGTAAATGTGAAACTTCAGAATTTTACTTCAGGTCAAATAAGCTTGTGTTATTTAAAATTTGTTAAAATCTGTGTTAAAATCTGTTGAAATCTGTTAGCAAAGAGATGACTAAACTGATGGTTAATTGTCTGTCTCAAAGTTTTAATGGGTAATTGTTAAAGTAACTTTCAAAGTCTTTGCTAACCTGAAACATTAAACCAAATGGGATAAAATGCTAGAGCGTTGGTTGCTGGAACTAGGTTTGTGCTTTTGAAATCTGTTGGTAAACATCTTCTGTGCTTAACTGAATTCTGTTGTAACAGCCCCGGGGCCACTGTCTGAGCTAGCTCCATTCCTAAAGAATGAAAGGGGAGACTGATCGCCTCCCATTAGCCAGGGATACCCAAAGGGGAGGGTGTCCAGCCTGTTTGAATGTGAAGAGTGCCTGACTGTGTGAATGTGTCTGTATGGCTCCACCGCTTCAGGTACGGAGTCTAAGTGGGCTGCACCCTGAGTCTCGCAGGGTGTCATATGGCATAACAGTCATCTACTCCACGGAGTAGCATTGTCCGGGGTTTATACGGACAGACCTTAGCAAAGACGCTCCTAAGTTCCCACGAGGGACGCGAGCAGGACAGCATCTGAAAGATCCCCCTCCCTTTGTCTGCGACATCATTCACGATGGGAGGAAAACCCAGAAAACTCATCTTAAGACTGCACGCTTAAAAATAAAAGGGAAAGACACTGGTATAGAAAAGCTGGTTTTCTCTCTGTTTAAAAAGGCAAAGTTTTCTTAGGTTAGTTGATCTGTAAATGGTTTTCTCTTTGCCTGCCCAGAGTTGTAAATGAGATCTCTTTGACTCATAAGGCTTTTCCTTGATATGCTAAGTTACTCAGGGAGTACTGCTAAACCAATGATAAATCTTGCGTTACATTTGGGTTACCTCCTTAAAGGAAATTCATATGGGAGAAGTTCAGGACAAATACAGGTCTTTGATATGTTAAAATCCTGGGAACTGAAATGGGTTAAAAATTTTCCAGAAATTAAAGCTGCATTCGGACTAAACCAGAATTAGTAACATGGGACTAGATGAACTGAAAGGTTGTAATGTTGTGTCTCTCAATATTTTAAACATGACTGGTTTTGTAATGTTTGCTCTTCCAGATTGGGGAAACTTTTTCTTAAGTTATCTGTAACTTATAGAGATGTAAAGGTATTCATTTGTAAATGAGTCAAGGCATTCAACTTTTCTCTCTATCTGAACCCTCTGAAACCAAAAGGGCTCAATAAGTATTCTTTCTTCCTTGGCAATCAGTCATTTGCATAAGTTCAATAAGAATCTGTTCTCCTTGTAACAGGACACTAATGGAAATACTGGTTAATTTACCAAGGCTTTGACTGGGATGTCATATTTGAAAAGACTCAGGTATGACCAGACAGTTTAAAGGAACTAAGGTTGACTTTATGAAACCTGGAGCCGTAAAGACCTTTGGAACTGTTGGCCTGATACCTTGCTTACAGAGTTCCCAGCAGCCTTACCAGATGAGTAAAGAATGTCACTCCCTGGCAGGGGCAGGACCTCAGGAAGAAGAATTCGCCCAAAACGACAGGTATTGCAGGCCTGTCTGATGGCAATACTTGCCTTGGCTTCTGGCCCAGAGAGGCTACTAAAAGTTCAACCTAGAGATTCCTTAAGTTCCAGCAAAGCAGATTCTAAAAGATTTATATGATCACACTCACTGTTCTTGCTGAGCTTATGTAAATAATTAGGCCAAGTTTGTTAAAACTGGACTTGTTTTTCAAGTGAATTAGTCCTGATTTGGCTATCTCTGGAAATGAGGATTATTTTAGAGAGAAAAGTTATGTTTTAATAACACACATTTATGGGTGTTAAATTCTAGATTTGGTTGTCTTCAAATGTTTGTTTACCTAAGCTAGTCAGCTTGAGGTAAACTTTGGAGAAATTGCACAATAACTCATGTAAACGATCTTGCTTTTGCCAGTCAGTCAGCCCCAGAGATAAGGAGGAAACTTCAGAAAATTGAAGGATTTGAAAGGAAGAATCTGACTGAGTTAATGGGAATAATGGAAATAGCCGCTGAGGACTATGGGTCATACTTGCGGGGGATGAGATCTGTCTTACGGACTCTGCAGGAAAGGGGTATCAGGTGTCAGCAACGAAAGCAAGCTTTGTCAGAGCCACGCTACTTATTTAGGCTTTGATCTCCAAGAGGGAGTTTCTTGGGACGGTGGGCTACTATAGGCTGTGGATACCGCGGTTCACAGAGATGGCACGACCTCTCTACGAATGGAGTAAGGGAAGTTTGACTCTGGGGCCTTGGCAAAGGCCAATAGCCCATCTTAACAAAAAAACTAGATCCAGTAGTGGCTGGGTTCCCCCCACCCTTGCCTCCACATAATTGCTGCCACGGCCCTCCTGGCCAAGGATGCATGTAAATTGACTTTGGGTCAAAATCTCATATTGACCACCACCCACGCTATTGAGGGCCTTCTCTGGACTCCACCAGATTGGTGGATGACAAACGCCCAAGTGACGGGGTATCAGGCCCTCCTCCTCAATGAACAAAAAGTGACTTTCCGGCCCTGGCGGTGCTAAATCCAGCCACATTGCTGCCAGAAGACCTGACTGACCACCCACATGACTGTGGGGAGGTCCTAACCCAGGTCGCAGGAATAAGGCTGGATCTCAGAGACACTCCCCTCCCGGATGCAGAAATGACTCTGTTCACAGATGGGAGTAGCTACATGGTCGATGGAGAGAGGTATGTGGGGGCTTTGGTGGTTTCTCCTGAGCAGGAACTCTGGACAACAGCCCTGTGACACGGAACCTTGGAGGAAAAGTGGAGCTGATTGCACTCACCAAGGCACTACGGATGTCCAAGGGCATGACCGCCAACATTTATACGGGTGGTAGGCTGGGTAGAGGCTTTTTTTCTGCCAAACATGAAGTGGCAGGAGAAGTAGCTAAAAGGCTACTAGAGGTTTGGGTTACCTCTCATGATTGGGTCAGACAACAGCCCTGAATTTGTGAGTTCCATCTCACAGGCTTTGGCCAAGGCCGTGGGCACTAATTGGAAACTACATTGTGCCTACCGACCCCAGAGCTCTGGGCAAGGAGAGAGAATGAACCGGACTTTGAAAGAGACCTTGGCAGAGCTAATTCTGGAGGCTGGTAGTGGATGGGTGGATCTCCTTCCTTTTACCCTCCTCAGGGCACGATGTACACCCTGCTTAAACAAGGTGACCCCATTTGAAATAATGTTCGGGAGACACCCCCCCCCCCCGTCCTCGGCTACAAGAGGTTGGCCTAGCAGAAATGACTGAACAGTCTGTACTCCAGTCACTGCAGGCATTGCAGTCTGTCTTGGAAGGAGCCACATCCTCGCCAACCCAAGGATTTGATTTGGATGCCCTGTCGAATAGTGGGAGGCTTGGAGCCTCGCTGGAAGGGACCATTTACTCTCATCCTGACCACACCCACGGCGGTGAAAGTAGAAGGCGTTGGGGCCTGAATTCGCACAGGTCATGTCAAACGAGCCAAGGATGAGGACGCCTCCCAGAGGTGGATGCTGCTGCCGATGGTCCCTGCTGATCATGGACTAAAGCTAAGACTTGGAAACAATGAATTCATTGAGTTCATTGTTGCTCCTATTGTTAAAATATAGGTGGGAAATATAGACAATAAAGGTTTGATATATTATTTCTAGAAAAGAGGGGGTTCTGCATAGCCCTAGGAGGGAAATGCTGTTTCTGGGTAAATCCCTCTGGAATCATTTAAACAGTATGACAGCCATTAGGAAGGGACATAGAACTGATTGAAAAGTCAAAGATTTGACTAATCTCCAAAGAAAGGGGGGGAAATGTAAGGGCCTATTCAGCCAGAGCATCCCCACCCCAGTTGAACTGCCATTTTGTTGTAAAACTTAAATTGACTTTGCCCTCCCCCCTCCCCGGAACTTACTGAAAAAACAAGTCCCAGAAACCAGTTCCAGTTAACAAAGTCCAAGTACAAGGGTGGGTCAGGCCAGGTGGAGGTATACAATCAGTAGGCTTGCATACTGCCTCCTAGCTACCAAGGTGATGGGCTAGTTTCCATGGCTACTGTGGGATGAATTGTAATTCAATTCAATTGGCCAGACCCAACCACATGGCCTTTGCTCTATAAAAGTTAGTCTGGAAAGCAGGGAGGGGTCGTCCTCTCTGTAAGGGGCAGCCCTGACCGTTCTGTTTGATGGTTGGTTTGATTCTTGATGCTTGGCACGAAATAAAGCTTTGCTTGACTTTCACTTTGTATCAGTCTCACTCCTTTAATCATGGACCCATTATTGGGGTGCCCATTTTGGGGGGGACCCAACAATATTTTCTTTTTTATTTACATAAATTCCATTAGATAATATATAGTACATCATTGGTTTCAGAAATAGTGTTCAGTGATTCATCATTTACATATAAAACCCAGTGCTTAAAACATCACTTGCCCTCCTTAATGCTCATTACCCAGTTACGCAATTCTCCCACCCACCTTCCGTTGTGCTACACTGTTTTCCAGAGTCAATAGGCTATCATGGTTTATACCCCTCTCTGATTTCTTTCCATTTAGTTTCACTCCCTTCCCCTATGATCCTTGCACTATTTCCTTTATTCCACATATGAGTGAAACCATATGATAATTGACTTTCTTTGCTTGCTTATTTCACTTAGCATTGTACACTACTGTTCCATCCAGGTTGATGCAAATGTTAGGTATTCGTCTTTTCTGATGGCAGAGTAATACAGCATTGCATGTATAAAAACATCTTCTTGATCTATTCATCTGTTGAAGGCGATCTCAGCTCCTTCCAGAGTTAGGTTACTGTGGACATTACTGCTATGAATATTGGGGTTCAGGTGTCCTTTTTTTTTTTTTTTTTTTCCACTGCATCTATATCTTGGGGGTAAATACCCAGAAGGCAATTGCTGGGTTATAGGATAGCTCTATTTTTAACTTCTTGAGGAACATCCATACTGTTTTCCTGAATGGCTGTATAAGCTTGCATTCCCACCAACAGGTTAAGAGGGTTCCCTCTTCTCCAAATCCTTGCCAACATTTGTTGTTTCTCATCTTGTTAATTTTGGACATTCTAACTGGTGTAAAGTGGTATCTCATTACAGTTTTGATTTTTATTTCTCTGATGACAGGTGATATGGAGAATTTTTTAAATGTCCATTGGCCATTGTATATTTTCCTATTTTATTGATAACTTTTATTTTGTTTTTCATGTATTAAATAATTTAATTAAAAAAATAATGCAGTGTTTCACACCATATATGACACTGTATCTAATCCTGGAACAATTTTCTGCCATATATAAATTTAACATATTATCATTATATAATTAACACATTATTAATTATGTTGATTAATACATAACAATATATTATCATTTGATATCACTGATTTTCCTATGACTTGACTTTCTTAATTTTACATTCTTTGAAAGATTTGATTTATTTATTTGAGAGAGTTACTGAACAATAGCTTCTGCAAAGGGAGAGGAGGAGAAGGAGAGGAAGAAGTAAACTCCCCGCTGAGCAGGGAGCAAGACACAGGCCTCAATCCCAGGATAACAAGATCATGATTTGAGTGAAGGCAGACACTTAACTGATTGAGCAAACCAGGTGTCTCTATTTTACATTTTAAATAAATAAGTAAGTGTGTGTATACATATATATAGAGAGAGGGTATAGAATATATCTATATCTATCTATCATCTATCTATCTATCTATCTATATAATTAGTTTGAGATGATTATAGATTTGTGAATAGTAGCTAATTTGGTACAGTGAAGTCCCTTCCCCAGTTTCTTTCAGTGGTAATATTTTGTATAAATTTTATATAACCCAATATAATGCCACAACCAGGAAACTGAATTGAGTACAATCCACAGAACTTGTTCAGATGTTGCTACTTTGCTCATTTAGTGTGTGTTTTTGTGTGTAGAGGAGTAGTTTATGTAATTTTATGCCACGGTAAATGTAGGTAACAAGGTCAACCAAGAAATAGAAAAGTAAAATCACCATAAAGATCTCTTCTTATGTTATCCCTTTTTAGTCACATTTGCATCCACATTTCATTTTGACCCCATTGCCCATTCCTAACTTCTGTTGAACCAATTTATCTATTGAAATTTTGCACTTTAAAGAACATTGTTTTTTAAAGATTTTATTTTTTGGTTGAGAGAGAGCACAAACAGGGGGAGCAGCAGAGGGAGAGAGAAGCAGGCTTCCTACCAAGCAGGGAGCCTAACGTGGGGCTCAATCTCAGGACTCTAGGATCATGACCTGAGCTGAAGGCAGTTGCTTAGCTGACTGAGCTACCCAGGTGCCCCTTTAAGGAATATTTTATGAACAGACTCAGGTAACATATAATCTTTGTCATTGCTTTTTTCACAGTATAATTCCACTGAGATCCATAGAAGTTGATTTGTGTACCAACATTTTCTTTTTTATTCATTATCACATTATGGATGTGCCACAATTTAATTACTCACCCACTGGAGGACATTTGGATTACTCCAAAATTTTGACTATTGCAACTTAAGTCATTATGAACATTTATGTATATTGTGAATACACACTCTGAATATTGCCAACAGTTGCAATTTTAGTGTCATGTGGCATCTAGATATTTACTTTTATTAGAAAATACAAAATTTTTATGAATGTCTGTGGCATTTTACATTTTGAATAGCAATGTATGATTGATCCAGTTTACCTGTGTCTTTCCCAGCATTGGTATTGTCACTTAGAAAAAAAAAAAAAAAAAAGATTTATTTTTTACAGCAGATGTTTATTGATATTTCATAATGTTTTTATTTCATATTTTCTTTATGACTAAAGGTGTTGTATGTATTTCATGTAAGTATGTTAATATCTATGTATACTCTATAGCTACCATAGAATAACATGAACAATGCCTATTATGTTGTTTGGCCCATTTTTATAACTAGTGCATTTCTTTTCATTTTTACTATTGATTTGCAATATTTGCTTATATATTATAGCTAAAATATTCAGCACAGCTGCTTACATTCTTGCTCCCAAAATGTAGGATTAGGGAAGGAGATGGCTCCTTCTACTAAAACAATTCATTTTTTCATACCACACATTGAATTATTTGGTGAATTATCTTTTTAAATTGAATTATTTTATATAGTAAGAACAAAATAGAAGTTATCAATAAAATAATAAAACATACAAATGGTCAACAGACACACGAAAAAATGGTCTATGTCACTTGTCATCTAAGAAATACAAATCAAAACCTCTATTAAATTGTTCTAATTGTAATCAAAACCTCTACTAAAATTGGAGGACTAGGCAATCTTTCCAACCTCTGTACTTCTGCACAGGAAATTCCATCTACATTGCATGACACAATTTGTGTTTGCTTTGTGCCAAATAAGAAAATTTGATTTTCACTCATTTCATTTTCAAAAGAGTGGTTTTGAATTTTAATTCAGAAAACCGATCTTGATGCTAAACTGATGATAGACTCAAAGATTTTTTTTTTCTTTTCATTCTGAAAAGTGTTTATTTCATCCTGTGATCACTAACCCTGCTTTAACATTCTTCCTTATTGGGCCCTTTAATGTATAACGGCATGAGTCAATTTGTTCAGAGTCCAACTTGTGCTTTCACTTTCCCATATGTGAGTTTCCTAACAAGCCAATTTTCTGTTTGAGAATCATGTTCACAGTGTTTTAGAAACTATGTGAATATAAGTGAACCAGATTTCAGGACTGGGACCCATGACAGCTCATGGAAGGGCAGAGGTCTGATCTTCCACCCTTGGGACCACCAGCTGGGATGCAGCCTTTATGTGTGAACTTCAGGACACTTCTTCTCTTGGTTCTGCTTCCCTGGCCAGGTGCAGGTGAGTAAGATGAAAGGACAGCTACGTTTTTCTTTACCCTGGAATTTAACTCAGAATTCATTTTGATATACAGTACATTGTCATGTCTCTGCTCTTTTCCTAATACCTGGACCTGAAGACCTCAGAATTGTTCTCCTTTCAGTATTTTCCCACCTCTGTCTTCATGTTTCCCTTTCCTTTTCTATGCTTTTTAGGATAAAATCATATAAGTATGCAAAGTTATTTTGTAAACTGTAAATAATACAAGAAGAATATCTCAAAACACTCTCATTTATTCAGTCTAGTTGATAGAAACACATTTTCTAACCTGAGCCAGAAAAGAAAAGTCAATGTCTTTCCTTGGGGAATGCTTTCTGCCCACTGCTGTCAGATCCTCAAGTCAGAAACTTTGGGATCTCATGGTCATGTTGCAGTTACCCAGCTACATGACCCTTGGCAGGGTATTAGATATTCTTGGCTTTAATAAATTCCCTTTTGTTCACATGAGTGCAGTTGAATTGAGATTGAATATCATTTCCAGTATGGAAATGTTACATGTCCACAGGGATGTAAGGAAATTGGTCAAAGGGAAAAGACATGCAGGTTAGTTGAAAGAAGCATGATATATTCTATTTCATTGCAAAAATAAACACTGAAATTTCAATACATTTTGATAGAGAATATTCATGCTGATTTTAATGAAATATATGCTATTTAATAGTGAAATATAGATAATTTTCCAACAAATAAAAGAGATAATATTAAATTCTAAAATTTTATCTCAGTCCACTTCCTCAGAAATATCATCTATTAAAATATAGGAAACCAATTATACATTATAAAATAATTTATAATAAATACATATGTACATACATGCATAATAAGTTTGTGACAAAACTAAAAAATGTATTATATCTCAGAAGTTTTCTTTTTTTTAAAGATTTTATTTATTTATTTGACAGACAGAGATCACAAGTAGGCAGAGAGGTAGGCAGAGGGTGGGGGGTAAGCAGGCTCCCCGCTGAGCAGAGAGCCTGATGCTGGGCTCAGTCCCAGGTCTCTAAGATCATGACCTGAGGTGAAGGCCTCAGGTCTGAGGTGAGGCCAACCAGATTCCCCAGAAGCTTTCTTTTTAAAATTAGCTTTATTGAGGGATAGTTGATATGTTAAAAAAAAAAAAAACCCACATATTTAATATATACAGTTTTGATTTGGGGCATTTGGTGTTTTATTTTCTTTGATAGGAAGATCAATGAGGTACAGCCACAACAGGGAGGGATAGAAGGTTTGCTCAGGAAAACAAAGTTTATTTTTCTCACATGTTCTTAGAGAAACCATTGTAAAGACACTTCCTCTGTCTTTATTCATGTAACCCTAAAGACAGGGTGTCAGGTAAGAAGTTTGGGAGCCTAAACAGTGGGAAGGCTCATTGGCAAGTATCTTTATTGGGATGAAGGAGGAACACATAAATAAAAGGCACAAATAAATTTCTGTATTTAAATATCACTAAGTCCTCATCTAAAGAGAGAAAGAAGGGATATTTGTGACAAAGTCCAGCCTTATCACAATGGTGCATGTGATCACTTGGGCAAAGGGCTCCTAAGCATGTTTGTGGACATGCTGAGTTAGCAGGAATATGAAGTATAAAATTTACAACACAAAAGAAAAAAAATGTTTAATAATCATCACAATCCAGGCAATCAATATATCTATACCTTCCGTAAGTTTCCTCCTATTATGCTGTTTTATTTTTTATCATTTTTAAAGTCTTTAATTCAATTTAGCTAACATATATTGTATTATTAGTTTCAGAGGTAGAATTTATTGATTCACCTGTTGCATATAACATGCAGTGCTCATTATATCAAGTGCCCTCTTTAATGCACAGCACTCAGTTACTCCATACTCCCACCCACCTTCTCTCCAGCAACCTTAAGTTTGTTCCTCATACTTGGGTCTCTTGTGTTTTGCCTCCCTCTCTGTTTTTATCTCATTTTAGTTTTCCCTATATTCATATGTTTTGTTTCTTAAATTTCACAAATGATAGAAATCATTTGGTATTTGTCTTTTTCTGTCTCACTTGTTTTGCTTTGTATATTAACCTCGAGTTCCATCTACTTTGCGGCAAATGGTAAGATTCCATTCTTTTTGATGACTGAGTAACATTCTATTGCATATATACCACATCATCTTTATCCTTCCTCTGTCTATGGACATCTGGCCTCTTTACATACTTGGGCTATTGTGGACATTGCTGCTATAAACATTGGGGTGCATATGTCTCCTCAAATCACTGTGTTTGTATCCTTTGTGTAAATACCCGGTAGTGTAATTGCTGGATTGTAGGGTGACTATTTTTAACTTTTTGAGGAACCTGCAAACTCTTTTCCATAGTGTTTGTTTCCATAGCTGCGCCAGTTTGCATTCCCCTTTTATGGTACTACGGTTCCCCGTTCTCAACATTCTCATCAATATCTGCTGTTTCTTGAGTTAACTTTAGCCATTCTGATTGGTGTGAGGCAGTATCTAATTTGAGCTTTGATTTGTATTTCCCTGATGTAAGCATTTTTACATATCTATTGTCCATTTGTATGTTTTGGAGAAATGTTTGTTCATGTCTTCTGCTCATTTCTTGACTGGATTTTGTTTTTTGTTGTTGTTGTTGTTTGTTTTGTTGTTGTTTGTTTTCTTTTCTTTTTTTTTTGTTTTCTTGTTTTGTTTTTTGTGGGTTTTTTTTTTTTTCATCTTGAGTTTGATAAGTTATTTATAAATTTTGGATGCTAGCCCTTTATCTGATATGTCATTGAGAATATCCTCTCTCTTTCCATAGGTTACCTTTGTTTGTTGACTGTTACCTTTGCTATGCAAAAGCTTTTTATCTTGATGAAGGCCCAGTATTTCATTTTTTATTTTGTTTCCCTTGCCTTTGGAGACATTTCTTGGAAGAGGTTGCTGCAACTGATGTCAAAAACATTGCTACCTCTGTTCCATAGTATTTTATGGATTCATTTCTCACATTTAGATGTTCCATGCATTTTGAGTTTCATTGTGTCCATGTTGTAAAAAATTGGTCCAGTTTCATTCTTCTTCACCTTGCTGTTCAATTTTTCCAGCACCATATGTTGAAGAAACTGTCTTTTTCTTTTTCTTTTCTTTTTGTTTATATTCTTTCCTGCTTTATCAAAGATCAGTTGACCACAGAATTTAGCGCCCCTTTCTGGGTTCTCTATCCTGTTCCATTGATTTATTGTGTGTTTGTTTTTGTGCCAGTACTATACTCTATACTCTCTTGATAATTACAACTTAGTAATATGGTTCAAAGTCTGGAATTGTGTTACCTCCAGTGTTTTTTTTGTTTTGTTTTGTTTTGTTTTTGTTTTTGTTTTTGTTTTTTTGTTGTCCTTTTTCAATGCTACTTTGGTTATTCAGGGTCTTTTCTGATTTTAGGATTATTTTACAAACATTAGGATTGTTTTTTTTTCAGTTCTATGAAAAATGGTGATGGTATTTTGATACAAATTTGCATTAGATGTTTAGATTGTTTTGGGTAGCATAGACATTTTAACAAGATTTGTCCATCTAACCATGGACATGGTATATTTTTTTAAAGATTTTATTTATTTATTTGACAGACAGAGATCACAAGTAGGCAGAAAGGCAGGCAGAGAGAGAGAAAGGAGGAAGCAGGCTCCCAGCTGAGCAGAGAGCCCAATGCAGGGCTCAATCCCAGAACCCTGGGATCATGCCCTGAGCTGAAGGCAGAGGCTTTAACCCACTGAGCCACTCAGGTGTCCCACATGGAATATTTCTTTCCTTTTTTGTGTGTCATCCTTAATTGTTTTCAAAGTGTTCTGTAGTTTTCAGAATACAGATTCTTTCAGCAATATACTAGCTAATAGGCTCCAATAGTACATTAAAAGATTATTGACTACTTTTTTTTATATTTAATGTGTGTGAAGTAAGAATAAGAGCTATAACTCACCTTCAATAATTTTAATTGCGTGATACAATATTGTTAAGTATAAGTCCAATGTTGTATCAGAGCTCTAGAACTTATTAGTCCTTCCAACTATGAAGTTCTATTTACTTGAAAATAAAGGTGAAATGCAATGCAGTTTTTGTTAGTGAATTTGGTAAAATTCTCTCATCTTAAGAATGTTTCTGGATCATTGACCATGGTAGTCAGGAAAGAAATCTTGGGGTGCCTGGGTGATTCAGTTGATTAAGCTTGATTTCATGCTCTTGGTTTCAGCAACAGTCATGGTTTGTGAGATCAAGCCCCATGTGGGGCTCCATGGTCATCAAGGAGTCTGCTTATCCCTCTGACCCTCTCACCTCTCATGCTCTCTCTCTCTCTCTCTCTCTCAAATAAATAAATAAAATTATGCAAAATATAGGAGAGACTTCTGGGATTAAAATAAACTTCTTTCTACTTCTATCATATTTTCCCTCCTGAAAATTTTTGTTCCTTAAAACTTGAAGGTTGTTTAAGGGCAAAGGTCTCATCTTCCATGACGTGTTCAACTCAACAGGGGTTGTAGAGATGTTCCTACAAATGGACTGAAACTGGTCACTATATGTCCCTACAAGGAACTATTACAGAAGGTCATTGCTATAGAGCTCAGAGTGGACATCATGGTGAATTTGTTTCAAGTATTAAGGACCATCTGTTGACTGGGTGAAGAACTTGGGAACTGCTTGCATGTGTCTCAACCATAGAAGAGAACAAATAAGACAGTATATTAAGATTAATATTATAATACAAATAAGAAATGTGATAATCAGGGGCACCTGGGAGGCTAAGTTTTTACGTCTCTGACTCTTGGTTTTTGACTCAGGTGATGATCTCAGGGTTTTAGGATCCAGGCCTCTGCCAGGTGTACTCAGGAAGGATGTTGCTTGAGGATTTGCTCTCTCCCTCTTCTTCTGCCATTCTTCCCACTTTTGTTCTAGTCTCTCTAAAACAAGTGAACAAGTATATATATATATATATATATATATATATATATACACACACATATATATCTATATAGATATATATATCTATATATTTATATATTTTATTTTATTTATTTATATATTATTATATACACACACACACATATATATATATATATATATATATATAGAGAGAGAGAGAGAGAGAGAGATTGGATTTTTAGTGTGGACCATAGTCCACCTTCCAACCAGGATTTTAACCAATCATGAAGTGACAATTAGGGTCTTTAAGAGCAGTGATTTGGTTATTTATATCAACAAATAGTCCCAATGTAGTTGTTATAATCTGGAATGCAGATGCAACATTCTGCCTTAATAATGGCACATGTTCCTCCTTGTGCTGCTGTTAAGGCATCTAATGCCATTCTACTTTGTAGAATTGATTTATGCATTACTGTTTAATAATGTCATGCTGTTCTGAGAGTCATTTAACTGCTTTAATTGTGTATTTACCAAGGACCTCTATGTGCTGTATGACATCTTCTAAACCTACTGATGGAAGAAAAATAGGTGTCAGTTGGTCATACCAATGAAGCATGGATCTTGTCCAATATTGTTTTAGATATGGAAAATTATTTGGACTTGTGATAGTCTTTGCACAATATCTTTGCATCCAAGCATAACCTATAGTACAATTTCCAGTCCCTACTGATGGAAGCCTGGGCCACAACTTTGGCCCACATGATCGTTGTGTTCCTTTGGATGCCAGTCATCAGATGTGTGATGGTCTTGTGCAGTTAGTAGAAGGTAAACAGTTGCCTGTAAACAAATGGTATGGTCACAGGTTTTGGGGTTGAGTCATCAAATTTGGTGAATACTATCAGGTCATGAATCAAGTGTATGGTTTTTCTGTTCCCTACATAAAAGGACCTTTGGCTTAATTTTCCTATAATGGGATTAAGCAACATGCATCTATCTCATATTCAATATTATCCTTCCTGGGTATATTGATGGGAAGGATTATGTAGTTGGGAAATTTGTCATCAGAGCCTAATGGTTGGCAGATTCACTTAAAATTCTGATAATTTGAGAATAAGATAAAGACCTCTTATGGTCTGGAGAATCCCATGTAACAGTTAACACACAACAGCAATAAACATTCTTTTTAGTAATAGAAATATCCTTATATGTCCTATTGTTGGGGTGACTGTATATTGGGCTTTTTTCAAGATGACAACTGTGTGCTTGGCTAAATCCTCGATTTGTAATTTATATAAATAAAGATGTCTCCTAAGGCCAAGATGGCTAAGAGATAAAACCATTATGAAACTTTATGTCTACAATTAGGTATGCCCTAATTATGAGGAATCACTCACAAGTAGGAAATGACTTGTCCTGGGAGATAAGGACATCCCCAAGTTCATTCTCCTGGCCTATTATAAGGAAAGGGATTCCATCCATTATCTCCATAACTCTATAGTTAACCTCATAGAATGGGATATACCGTGACTTTTAAGGAAAATTTTTGTTTCCAAGCCACATAAGATTGATTAAGATAACAGCTGAATTACACAAATCTTTTGGAGACCATTCGTCCAGATGTTTAAATAATCATATGACCAAGGAGTCCCTTTTATTCTCCCACAGAGTAACAAGCAAGAAGATTGTCTATATGTGAACTCTTATGGCAATCCTTTTGAAGTTAACCTTAAGTTGTCTAGCTTAGAGAAATAATCATTTAAAGACAATCTAAACTAGAATCTAACATCTAGACAGATACATTATTGAAACACATTTTTCTCTCCAAATTTACCCTCATTTCTAGAGATAGCCAAATCAGGACTAATTTGTTTGTGAAACAAGACCAGTTTTAACAAAATTAGCCTATTTATTTACATAAGTTCAGTAAGAATACTGGTTGATTATATGGATCCTTTAAAAATCTGCTTTGCTAGAACTTTTCATAAGGAATCTCTAGATTGAACTTTTTTAAATAGGTTCTTGAGGCCAGAGACAAGCCAAATATTTGTAATCAGACTTGCCAGCAATACCTTTAGAAGGTGTATTCATATTCCAGAAGTTGCCAATATAACATCACCTGCCAGGAATTGACATTCTTTACTTACCTGGTCAGACTGCTGGGAACTCCATAACAAGCTATCAGGACAAATTCTCAAGGGGCTATATTGGCTTCAAAAATTCAACCTTTAGAACTTAAAGCCATGTGGTCCTATCCAAATCTATGCAGGTCTCTTTTTTAACATTGCAGTCAAAGCTTTGGTAATATAACCAGTGTTTCCAAGGGTGTCATGTTGCCAGGAGAACACATTCTCATGGAACTTATGCAAATAAATATAATTCTCATGGAAGAAAGAATATTCACTGAGAATTTCTGAATTCTGGAGAGTTTAGGTAGGGAGAAAAGATAAATGCTTCATTGTATTCACAAAGGAATATTTTATCATTTTCCTTAATCCATTCAGCATGATGTTTTCATATTTATTTTTATTTACTTTTTATAAAAACATTACTTATTTATTTTATATATTATTTTATTATGTGCAGTTAACAAGCATATAGTACATCATTACTCTTTGATGTAGTGATCAATGATTCATTAGTTACATATAAAACTCAGTACACAACACATCATGTGCCCTCCTTAATACCCATCAAACCCTCAGTTTATTTCCTGGAGTCCAGAATTTCTCATGGTTTGTCTCCCTCTCTGATTTCTTCCCATTCGGTTTTCCCTCCCTTCCCCTGTATCCTCTGTGCTATTTCCTTTATTCCAAATATTAATGAAACCATACAATAATTGTCTTTCTCAGCTTTACTTTTTTACTTTTTTTCACAGAGCATTGTAGCTTACAGTTCCATCCGTGTTGATGCAAATGGTGTGTGTTTGTCCTTTCTGATGGCTAAGAAATATTCCACTGTAAATATGAACACAATCTCTTTTATAATTCATCTGTTGAAGGGTATTTTTGTATCCTTCCACACTTTGGCTATTGAGGGCATGGATACTATGAGTATTGGGTGTCTGTGCCCCTTTTTTCCCACTACATTTGGATCTTTGGGGTAAATCCCAAGTAGAGAAATTGCAGGGACATAAGATAGCTCTATTTTTAATGTCTTGAGGAACCTCCATAAAGTTTTCCAGAGTTGATATATCAGGTTGCATTCCCACCAACAGTGTAAGAAGGTTACACTTTCTCCAAATCCTTACCTACCCTTGTCATTCCCTGTATTGTTAATTTTGGCCATGCTAACTAGTGTAAAATGGCATCTCATTGTGACCTTGATTTGTATTTCCCTGATAGTTAATGATGTTGAGCATTTTTTCATGTGTCAGTTGTCCCCCTGTATGTCTTCCTTCTAGAAGGGTCTGTTCATGTGTTCTGCCCATTTCTTGACTGTTTTGTATGTTTTGTATTTTGGGGGGTGTGTTGAGTTTGATCACTTCTTTATAGATCTTGGATACAAGCCCTTTATATGAAATATCATTTGCAAATATATTCTTCCATTCCATGAATTGCCTTTTAGTTTTGTTAACTTTTTTTTTTCTGTGAAAAAACCTTTTATCTTGATGAAGTCCCAAAAGTTCATTTTTGCTTTTGTTTCCCTTGCCTGTAGAGAGCTTATACTTATTAAGTTTAAATGTAGCTTTCCCATTAGTTTTGGAGATTCTTACCCAGGTATGTTTTATAAATATGTACCTTGCTTTTGTCAAACATCCTTTCTATGGATCTCCTTGAAGTCAAAACACATTTTGCAAAAGAATTAAAAAAAAAATAAGAATAAATGACAAAAATATTTCATAAATGGTTATGGTTAAATATCTGATACATGAGTTTCTTATGATATAATTGAAGAGGAAATGTGACTATTTCTGTGACACACAATATTTTAATAATTCAACTAATTACCTTTCACCAGGACATATAACTACAGAAAATTCATATTTTTTCTAAAAAAGTTACAGCATTTTCCCATACAATGCAACCAAGGTTTATCACTATTTTTCTGATAATGCTGTCCAAAAAAATTCAGATACCAAATAAACAAAATTAATTAGTAAAAAACACTTCACCCGGGGGCACCTGTGTGGCTCAGTCAGTTAAGTGTCTACCTTCAGCTCAGGTCATGATCCTGGGTTCTTGAAATCGAGCCCCACATTCTCCCTCTCCTCCTCACTCATGTGCTCTCTCTCATTATCTCTGTCTCTCTCTCAAATAAATAAATAAAAATATTAAAAAAAAGACTTCACCTACCATGTAATTCTTGTAAAGGTTGTTAAAAACCTCAGAATGTTTAAAGCACATGCTTAAAAACTATTACATTATTATAAATCTAATATTTATACTTAACCAAGGTGACAATAAGACATTCTATGGGAAATCATATATTTGTTAACAGCACTTAACTCCTTCAACATTGAGGGTAGTATTTATTTATTTATCTATTTATTTATTTATTTAGGCTTTATACACAATATGGGGCTTGAATTCACAAACCTGAGATCAAGAATTGCATGCTTTACAACTGACTCAGCTTGGTGCTCTGAGGAGTTTTATTTCTCTTTAGTAATAAAAGACCTGATTTTTCAATATAGATAAAGAAAGAAAAAAAACAAACAAAGGAACAAACAAGAAAAGAGACATGTTTTACTGGGTAGAAAAAGAAAAATAAAAACTTTCTTTACATTTTCTTATCTAGAGCAGACAAGTGATTGAAAGAAACTGTTTTTTTTTTTTAATGGTGAAAAGCAGAATTTTAGTCTTATACCAATGTACATTAAAATCCATTCATTTAAACCAAACTCTTAAGCACAGATAACAATATTTACTTTAAAATATTAACTTTACTTTATTTTTTTTACTTTATTTTACTTTACTATATTTACTTTAAAAAACTTCTACAGCCTTCCTTTTTTTTTCTTTTTGTTTTTCAGAGTGATACTGTAGGACGTTTATTGAAAGTTCTTCAGTTAAGATTGAACAATTTGCATGTGTCTGTGTAGTGTTCCATAATTAATATATTGCATATAGCTTTCCTTTTCATTCAAAATTTATCTGATGTATTTTCTCACCAAAGAAAGAGTCTCATTTTAGGACAAAATTACCTTTTTTAAATATCACCCTTCAACAATGTATTCTTATTTGGAAAAGACTTTATTAGCTAATGAATTCAATCTAATTGATCATTTAACTTAACAAAACTTCAAAGATTCAGGATACCAAATATTTGGAAATCTATTAAAAGTTTTATATATTTTTTTCATTTATTTAACCTACTTGTTTTTTAACTATTATCCACGAAAATTTTGAGACAGACAAAATTAACCATTATTTTAATTCATCGTCTTAATGACAAATTGCAATAGAGTCCCATGAGCTTGTTTGATCTTTAGCAAAGTTTGGCAGAATAGAAGTTTTGTATTTAATGTTTATAACTCTAAAGACATGTCTACCTTAATTAAGCTAACAATCTTAAATTAATTAAAGTACAAATATGTTGCATCTGGGCCCACTTAAATGTTAATCAATTTGTTCCCAAGTATCAGTTTTTACCTGGGGTACCTATGGGGAAAAGAAGTGGCAGTTTATGACTAAAGGAACCCTTGGGACCCAACAACTTGATTAAGTATGTCCTCCAGGTGAATATCATAAAGAAGTGGCCCAATAACTTCAGGTGCTCTTTATTCCTTGATAAC